>NC_079194.1:218526892-218589392 GCF_029499605.1 Hyla sarda
CACACACTGATCTCTTTTTGTTCTCTTTTCGACACACCACAAGCAGCAGCAACAGCATGGAAATCAGAACAGTACTAGGCAGTCTAGGTTGACAATCGAGCCCTGGGTTAGATTTTATATAATAAGCTCAGGTTTCCTGTAAACAGGTCTTACAAGAGTATATTACATTTGCTTGTACTATTTGATTTCCACAGAGTTTGATGAAACTACAATGACACCATAGCACATCTAACATAAAAAACATGGTCCATTAACAACAAAATACAACCACACGTCTGTGCATGAACAGGATCTCAGTGTCCTATAGGTAGAGCCTATACCAGAGACCTGAAATTATGAAAAATGCCAAAACAGACAAGTCACCAGTGAAGTCAATTTACCTTTAGTGCCTTCTCCTCTTTTACCCTCTGCTCCTTCCCATTGGGAACAATTATGTAAATGGGGCCAGATTTGTCTTCTTCATCCTTTGCTGCTGGTTTAGTTGGCACTTTCTTTGCAGGTACAACCTAAGGGTAAATACACAACAGATTAAATGGCAAACATTCCCATGTTGCTCATTGCCAAGACACTGGTGACATTCAGAGATCCATTTCTGGGTTAATCCTTGGTGTATGAAGGAAAAGAAAATTTGGTGTGAGCATTACAGAGTCAGTTGGCCCCTGTGCACATGATTATGTCACCAGGTTTTGTCTGAAAAGTGTGCAGTGCTCGGCACTACAGCACTCCGCGTGCAACTCATCATCCTCCATGCAGCTTCACTTTCCATCTTCGAGTTCTACATATATTCAGTATGTGCATCATACACACCAAGAGTGAAAAGATAGATAACAGAATATGCAAGTGCAAAAGAACCCATCCCCTGAAGTGCAGTTTTTTTACCGCCTGCTTAGCCGACTTGGCTTTGGACATGCTGGAGTTAGCTTTCGTTGGGGTCATACTTGTATTCCCCTCTGATGACACAGACTGGGTCTATAGAGAGAGGACTGTGGGTTTAAAGAACAGTAGCAATACGAAGTTTGATCAATTGTAGTACGTTGGCTACTCCAGTATGTTGGCTACTATTTGTTTGAGGCTGTGCATCATGAAATGCCCCAGTGTTATTTTACAACTAAATTACAGTAAACGTGGTGATGTCGCAACCCTCGGGTTACTAGGACAAGACCGCTGGCAGCACAACCATATTCACAGAATTAAGCAGCAATCTTAAATTTGAGGCCACAGGTTGCCGTGTAGCCCTAGCCAAAATTTAAAAAAATAAATAAATGTCAACATTAGGATACTATCTTCCTGCAATATGCATTTGTATTGTATTCTAAAGAGTTGAGAACATACCTTTCCTTTAGATACTGGGGCACCAGGTTTAGTTTTCTTTGGGTCGGGCTTGCTCTCTGAAGCAGGTGGTCCAGAATCACACACAGCTAAAGAATAATAAAACATGACAATGTAAAAGAAAAAATGCATGAACAGTAGGCAAAGAAAAGGAGATTTTTATGCTTACCGTAAAATCTCTCTCTCGAAGGATCCATTGGGGGACACAGACTATGGTATATGCTGCTGTCTCTAGGAGGTTCGACACTATGGCAACAAGAAAAGTCGGCTCCTCCGAGCAGGGTATACCCGCCCACAGGCACCTGAAGTAATCCGTTTTAGTCCAAGAGCAATAGGAGAAGACCGACAGGTCCAGAAAAAAAAACACAGACTGTCCGAGCAACCAGAAGAAAAGGTAACTTAACACACCCTCGGACAGATGACTGAAATAGAAACACCACAACAGGGTGGGAGCTGTGTCCCCCAATGGATCCTTCGAGAAAGATTTTACGGTAAGCATAAAAATCTCCTTTTCTCTATCGGCTCCATTGGGGGACACAGACTATGGAACGTACCAAAGCCGTCCCTTGGGTGGGTAAGGAATCAGACAGGTGGACGGTTGGACCATCACCGCCTGCAACGTCTTACAGCCCAGAGTAGCATCAGCTGATGCGAGGGCATGAATCTGGTAGCACCTTGAGAGTGTGCAAAGACTACCACGTGGAGGCCTCACAGAACTGCAAGGCCGAAGCCAGGTAGTGGAGACCCAGGATGCCCCAAACCCCGAAGGGTGGATCTTTCCTTTGCAGCGGTAAGCTCCCAAAATGGTTGTCTTGTCCAACGACCACACCAGGTTGTGGAACAAATTCTTCCAGGGATGAGAAGGGGCCGGACAAAAGGACAATGTCCTCATTGAGATGAAAAAGTCAAAACCATATCAGGTACGAAGGACAGACCTGGACTGAAAACAAAACAACTTGTCCTGGTATACAACAAGGAAAGGAGAATTGCAGGAGAGCGCTGCAAGCTCTGACACCCTCCTAACAGAGGGAAGAGCAATAAGGAACGCCACCTTCCGGGGAAGGAGGCGAAGAGAAATGTCCCTGAGAGGTTCAAAAGGGGGGCCTTGCAGGGCATCTAAGACCCAGAGCAAGTCCCAAAGGAAAAAAGGAGACTGATAAGGAGAAGCAGCTTGTGCCGCTCCCTGAACTAGGTTCGGACATGATAATTGAACGCCAGAGAATGTTGGAAAAGAATGGAAACTGCCGAACCTTTGACCCCTAAGGGAGCAGAAGCCAACCACGACCGAAGAAAAAGGCTGAGTCACACCAACAGAAATAAGACAGTCAGGTATGGTGGTAAATCTTTGCAGGGGAAGGCTTGTGAGCCCTCAGCATGGTGCGAACCACTTGGGAAGAGAAACCGCAGGTCCTCAGAACAGCTGTCTCAACCGCCACACATTCAAAAGCAGAGATGGTAAATAGAGGTGGCCCAGGAGAACTGATACAGGAGGTCTGGACGAAAGGGAAGGAGCAGCGGTAAGTCGTTCAGGAGCCCGACCATGACTACGTACCATGCCCGCCGGGGCCAGTCTGGGCCACGAGAATGGCAGGAACGCCCTCTGCTGTGAGATGCCTCAGGACCCCAAAAGGAGAGGAAGGGGAGGAAACAAATAAGGAAGGGCAAAGCCCGACCAATAGAGGAAAACGGTTTGGCTGTGGCGGAACGTGCAGAGGTCCACGCCTCGAGCGCCCCAGAGGTTGCAGGTCACTTCAAACACCTCCGGAAGTAGGGACCACTTGCCTTGGACAGCTGAGGACAGTCTGAGAAAGACCACAAGACCACCAGAAACGTCCGGAATGAAGATTGCCGAGATGCCGGAATCTGAGTTCCACCCCGAAGGGAATTTCCCAAGAAGCAAGCCAAGAAAGAATTGCCCTAGGCCCAAACATGTTGAAGGGGAAAAAGGGCTTCTCAGGGGACCAAGGCCCCGAGAACGATCTTGCGGTCGAGAGACAATGGAGACCTGTCCCACCAGAAGAGAATCACCAGTTGAAGAGGTCGGTGATAAAACTGGGCAAATGGCACGGCCTCCATGGCCGCCACTAACCGATCCAGGACATCCATGCAAAAGCAAATGGAAACTGGAGCAGAGTGCCGAAGTCATCGGACTCTAGATAAGAGAGTCAGCCGACTGGTTGGCGGAAACGAAAGCGGGTAGAGGCCACGTTGAACTGGAGCCCCAGGAGAGCAGTTGGACTTGTCCTGATTGAACACCCAACCGAAGTGAGACAAGGTCTGGAGGTTGAGACTAAGACTCAAGGATCTGGGCCCTGGCTGGAGCTCTGATCAGGAGGTCGTCCGAGTAAGGAATCACGGAAACAACTGTTGTCCGTAAAAGGGGCTATCACAGGCGCCAGGACTTTGTGAAATGTCCGCGGAGAAGTGGTAAGACCGAAATGGAGAGCCACAATAGGAAATGACCGTCCGGAACTGCAAAGCGGAGCTACCGCTGATGACCGGGCGGGAAACAATGAAATGTGGAGGCAGGCATCCTTGATGTCCACCGAGGAACGAAAACTCCCCGTGAACCATGGATGCCAGCACCAAACGGAGAGACACCATTTGGGAAGGCAGAAAAATGCTGGCCGAGATACTTGAGAACCAAGAGTGGGCGAACAGAAACGCCTTTCTTGGCGACAACTAAGAGGTTGGAATAACCCTCGAAAACATTCCCCTGAAGGAACCGGGACAATTACTCACTGGATAAAAAAAAAAAAAAAAAAAAAAAGGAGCTGGGGCGTGCCCCCAACTGCTTTCGCTAGAGAGGGGAACCGGAGGGTCCAGGAAAGAAAAAAGGCAATCCCAAGGAAGGGAAGCAAATTCGATCTTGTATCTGTTGACTACCACATCCCTGACCTAGAAGTCCTGAATGTGCGTAGTCCAGGCGTTCCGGAAGAGTAAGAGGCGACCAACCACCCGAGAAAGGTCGGCGGGTGAGGGGGCGACCCTTCAGACCGAGGAAGGCCTACGGGTCCCTGATGGGGCCACAAAACGGCTGGAAAGGATAGCCGACCTCCGGGATAGGTCCGGAAGGAGGGAGCCCTCTTCCCGTGAAAGCGCCTGGCTGAACCCTTTGTTGGTACCAAAGGTCCGCAGAACCAGAAGGAGGACATACGATGGAAAGCGGTTCTGTGAGCCTTATCCAGAGGTAATAAAGAACACTTCTCCGCTCGTCACCTCACTTCCTGAAGGCGGCGTCCACATTCCAGGCTTTAAGCCATAAGGAGGGACGGTGGCTACCAGGTAGCTTGTGGCAAAGGCAGCACAGTGGCTGCGCATGGAAGCAGAACATAGAAAATCTCCAGCTGAGCTAGATTAAACAAATCCTCTAGAGGGATCTTGAAGACTACCCTGGCGGAGTTGGGAGACCATACCGAAAGGGCCTTTGACACCCAGGCTGAAGCAAAAGCAGGAAGAACCTACTGTCTCAAAGGCAAGGTTTGCCAAAGTCTCCACCTTCATGTCCGCTGGATCCTTAAAGGCAACCGCAGCAGCCAACAGCCGGGTAGGCGCATTAGAGAGGCGGGAGACTGGTAGATCCACAGTTGGAGAGGAGGTCGAACGAGCAATGAGGTCCATGGCGAAAGGGATACCGCGCTTGAACCTTCTTGACAGGGTGCATCCAGGCGGATACCAGCAGGGTGTAAAATTCAGCGTGAGAGCTGAAAGTCTTGGGTGCCGGTCGGGCACGAAGAAAGGAGACTTCTGGAGCCACATGCAAAGTTCCCGGGTCCTTTAGAAGGAAGGTGCGTCTTATGGCCGAAACCAATGAGTCAATGAGTACACCACATCAGGCATCCGTGCGTTCCTTTGAGTCGGAGGCAGAATCAGAAAGCTCATCCACAGATCCTCCAGTTGAATGGGAACGAGGTGAGGCAGCCCTGGAAGATCGGGCACGAAGAGAGGAAACTTCTGGACCACGTCCGAAGTTCCTGGGTCCTTCAGCTGGAAGGTGTCTCTTATGGCTGAAACCAATGAGTACACCACATCAGGCATATCCGTGCTGTTCTCTGAAAGAAAACTTCTGGAGCCACGTCCGAAGTGTCTGGTTCCTCTAGATGGAAGGTGTCTCTTATGGCAGAAACCAATGAGTGCACCATGTCAGATGTATCCAATCGGAAACTCCATCCACAAGTTCTCCAGGTGAATGGGAACGAGGCAAGTCAGATGAAAAACCTATATGACGCTTGCGAGAGAAGTTAGTATAGGGGGAGAGCGGGTCCCTCTGGAAGGCTGGCGTAGGGCGGACCTCTCCAAGGCTGTCACCTGAGCCAAGTCAATATAGACTGGGAGAGTGGTAGAAATAGGAGGGGAAGCAGTGGTGCAGGCAGAACAAGTGGGTCTAGCAGAACCAAGTATGGTAGAGTTGCTAACCCCTGCAAGAACAATAGATGACCAGGCCCGTGGCATCTGTCCAGCAGGAGGTACAGTTCCGGGCTCGGACACATCCATTCTTATATATTTATTGATTTATTTAAAAATGCTCACTCAGTGTATGTGTCCCCAATAAGGTAGCAGCTGTGAGGAGCGCTGCACGGCTGAGGGGAGAGAGCGAGGGAGAAGAAAGCATAGCCAATAAGGGAGAGATCGGCCTAGCCAAAGGGTGCCACTTATTGGCCCTCAGAAACCCTCTGCATGGGGGGCGTGGCTTGGCGCCGACGGTGATGGCCGCACATTAAGAGGGCTCCCGCTCTGTTGGCCATAAAGGAGCTTTAAATCCACAAAGGTGACCCTGCTTTCAGATGGGGAAGAATTCCCGACGTGCCCGAAACCCCTCTGCACCCGCCCGACTGACTTTATCTACCTCCGGAGGCATACCACGCTACTTTCAGCCGTCCCCGGCCTCAGCTTCTTCTTCCCTCACCGCCATTACGGGACCTGCGCAGGGCCTGCGCTCCCGTTCCGGCGCTCACCCAGTGCTACCCACGAGGGATCTCTCTGCTTACCATCTGCCGAAGACACCAGGGACGCCTGCGCTTCTACTGCCGGTGACTGCAGCTGCCGTGACTGAGCCTGTGACCTCGCTTCAGCCGTCGTGGAGCAGCGCTACTGACCCTGCTCCGGATCTCCTGCCTGCTGCTGCGGCCCCTGTTGTGGGCTCTTCTCCTACGCTGGAACTGTTGCCTGTGGCGGTGAGTGCTGCTGGGGGACCTGTGTTAACGGCGGATTCCCCCCCTATCCCCGCTCTACAGCTGTCCCTGGTGGGCTCCTCTCCCTTGTCACTGGGTGGACCTGCTGGGGCTCCATCTTGGGCTTCCTTGGTGGGGGGCCGGCCTTCCCCAGCAAGTTCTCTGCCGTGCTCAGCTACTCACTACTGCTCGGCCTCCCACTCCCCTACACAAGTGGGACCTGCCTCTGTTCCCCCAGCCCATTCTCCTATTACCCCTCTGGACCCTCTAGCTGCCTGCTATACCCCCTCACGTTCCCCTAAGCCACAGAGGTCCAGGCAAGCTGCCATGCAGACCTCCATGCCAGCTTCTGGGGCACTCCATCTGTCTCCTAAGGGGGCCCCCTGCTCTCAACCTGGGCCGGTGGCACCACCGGGGCCGACCCCAGCCCTCCAGTCCTGGGACTTGGCATCTGACTCTGATTTACCCTGCTCGGGCCTGTCTGTGCATTCCTCTGCTCTCCCTGATTTGAGCCAGCTCCTTTCCCAAATTCCTACTAAGGAGGACTTCCGCTCTCTTATTGCTGAGGTTAAGGAAGCCTGCCGAGCGGAGATCTCCTCTATGCGACAGGACCTCCAGCATGTCTCTGACCGAGTGGATGGATTGGAAGATGCTCATGATCACACCAGAGAGTATATTACCCAGCTCCACTCTACCATTGCTTCTCAGAAGGACTTCCTTGGGGATCTCCATGCCCATGTTGAGGATCTGGACAATAGAGGGAGGCGTAACAACATTACGGTGCGAGGGCTGCCGGAAGCTGCACGTGAGGAGGACCTTTTTGCCACCCTGGAAACCATTTTTAACCTGATACTAGGCGAACCCCCCTCCCATAGGATCAAACTGGACAGAGCTCACAGGGCGCTTCGTCCTAAATCTGCCTCGGGCGCTCCACGAGATGTTATTTGCTGTGTACATGATTTCCAGGTTAAAGAAGCTATAATGGCTAAGGCTAGGTCCCTGAGACATTTTGACTTCAATGGGGCTCCTCTTCAACTTTCAGGACTTGTCCTGGTGAACCCTCAGGAAGCGACGACTGCTCCAACCCCTCCTGGAGGTCCTACGCTCTCATCAGGTGCCGTATAGGTGGAATTTTCCATTTGGGCTCCATGCCCGCAGAGATGGACGCTCCGCTGTTTTACGCTCCTTTTCTGACCTTCAAGCCTTCTGCTCCACCTTGGAATTGCCTGTGCCTCAGTTGGAAGATTGGGACCTGATGTCTCCCCCTCCACCTTTGCCTCCTGTGTGGCAACCAGTCCGAGCTCGCCGGTCTGGTTCTCAGCGGAAATCTTCACCACCCGCCCTGGGGGCCCCGGCTCGGGCTCCCCCCTGAGTTTCTGACTGGGACGTTGTATTTTTTCCTCAATACTTCTTGCTTGGGGGTTCCTGCTGGACTGTGTCAGTCCCCTGATTGACGGAGATTATCCCCTCCGAGCGGTTGCATTTGTTCTAGAATTATATTATCCCCATCATTATAGTACAGTTGCATTTTTTGGTCACCTGTGGTTCTTATTCATATGTGTTTTTTCTGCAATGGCCTCAGAGTTGGGCACCTACCTTTTTGGTGGTGGTTCTCCAGTTGACTCCTTCCATTTCCCCTCCTGAGGCCATAGTTATGGATCGCTCATGCTTTGGTTCATGGTCCACATTGATGGTCCTGGCCTCCGCATTGGCTTCCTGGTCAATGGTTTATTTTACTATTATCTGTTGTACTTTGTTTGTTTGTTTGGTTCTCTGGTATCTGTTTGGTCTTTCGTCGTTTTGTTTGTCTTTGTGTTTTCTCTTGATTTGGTGTTGTTTTCTGTTGGTCTTCTGTTGTCTAGTTTGTCCTTTTCCCCTTTTTTTCTCCCGCCTTAGATTCCCTTCTCCTGTCCGTACAGTTGCTGGTCCCTGCTCTTTTCCAGTCCCCATTGAGGTTTTGGTGCTGCCCGGTGTATCCTACCAGGTTGTCCTTGTGAGTATGCTTCTTTATGGCTGTTTCTTTCTCTTCACTCACCCGCCATGGTCAGGTGTGTCTCCCTGAATGTTAAGGGGCTTAATTCCCCCACTAAGCGACGCCTACTTCAAAGGGAGTTGGTTGGTTTACATGCTGATATAGTTTTCCTTCAGGAGACGCACTTCGACCATTCTGGGTCTTTCCAATTTCTTCAACACCTATTTCCCCAGTCTTACTCAGCTACCACAAGTAGGAAAACAGCGGGGGTGGCTATTCTGGTCTCTAGGTCCTGCTCGCTTCAAGTTTCTTCCTCTCTCTCTGACCCTATGGGACGATACGTAATCTTGGAGGGTACACTGGGAGGGGTCCCCCTTTTGCTCTGTAATGTCTATGCGCCTAACACTTCGCAAATCCCTTTCCTGCGTAGGGTTTTTGCTAAACTCCAGAGGTATCCCCCTTCTGCATGGTTAGTGGGCGGTGACTTCAACCTCATTTTTTCCCCATCCTTGGACCGCCATTCTGTTACTAGTGCTCCCCCTGCGCCTGCACAGCTGCGCCTGGCTTCGCTTTTTCGACGTCTCATACGTAACTCCTCGCTCTACGATTTGTGGCGGATTGGCCATCCGACGGAGCGCTCTTTTAGTTTTTACTCACATCCCCACAAATTGCATACTCGTATCGATTATTTTTTTGGGAATCTCCCTATGGTGCGCATGCTCTCTGATACTTCTCTAGACCCTATCTCCTGGTCTGACCACTGTCCAGTTCTTCTCTCTTTTTCTTCTACCCCTTCCTCTCTGAGATCCTGTCATTGGAGGATGAACGACTCTCTTCTTAAATCCTTACCTTCCCGTGAATCGATTCAGCAGTGTATTTCCGACTACTTTATCACTAATGATGGCTCTGTATCCTCTCAGGCTATCCTTTGGGAAGCTCACAAATCGGTGATCCGGGGCCATTGCATTGCTCTGGGCGCCGGTCTCAAGCGGAGCGCTCTGAATCGATCTCGGGAACTTCGTATGGAAATTGCTCGACTGGAGGCTCTCTTGTTGTGTTCTCCTGTTTCGACCCTGAGGAGCTTGGTGGCGGCTCGGGCACGCTTAAGCGACCTGGCTCTCCATAAAGTTGAGAGGCAATTGCTTTATGCTAGGCAGCGTTTCTATGAGAAGGGCAACAAGGCCCACACTATGCTGGCGAGACGGTTGCGTGACCGGGCTGCTGCTCAATCCCCCTCAGCTTTGAAGGACCCAGCTGGGGTGCTTCATTACCACCCTGCTGATAACTCTCGTCTATTTGTTGACTATTACACTAATCTTTACTCACTTCCTTCCCAGTTGCCATCCGACCAGGGGGAGAGAGTGGCGGCCCTAGATGCCTATCTTTCTCAATGTGGTTTGCCCTCTCTTTCAGGGACAGACCGGGATGCTCTTATTGCTCCTATTACTGGAGAGGAGATCTCTGAGGTCCTTAAATCTCTCCCCTCTGGTCGCTCCCCTGGGCCGGATGGCTTCCCTTACCTGTACTATAAAACATTTTCATCTTTGTTAGTGCCTAAACTTGTCCCCCTTTTCAATTCCTTTCTAGACGGAGAAACGATCCCGCAGTCTTTCTTGCACTCCCTTATCACCCTCATACCCAAGCCTGGTAAGGATCCTCACGATTGTTCGAGTTACCGGCCCATTGCCCTCCTTAACTCTGACCTTAAGCTTTTTTCCAAGGTTTTGGCAGTTAGACTATGCTCCTTCCTCCCGGCCCTTGTTCATAAGGACCAGGTTGGATTTATCCCTTGTCGCCAGGGAGGAGACAACACTAGGAGGGTAGTGGACCTGATTGATTTGATCAATCGGAGATCTGAACAGGCATTAATTCTTAGTCTGGATGCTGAGAAAGCTTTTGATAGGCTTGGGTGGCCGTTCCTTTTTGCTACCTTACAGAAATTTGGGATTTCGGGGAAGTTTTTGACTGCACTGCGGGGTCTCTACTCCTCCCCTACAGCTTCACTTAAACTTCCTCACTCGCCATCTCCTACTTTTTCTTTGTTTAATGGGACTCGTCAGGGTTGCCCGTTATCCCCGCTGATCTTTGCACTCTGTATTGAGCCTTTGGCTGCCATGATCAGGGGCGATCCGGACATAACTGGTATTTCCTTACATGATAGGGAGTTCAAGGTTTGTTTATTTGCTGATGATGTCCTTCTTACGCTTTCTCGACCTCTACTGTCTCTTCCTTCTCTCTATAGGGTCCTGCATGACTATGGGGTGGTTTCTGGCTACAAGGTAAATCTTTCTAAGTCGGAGGCTCTTCCTCTTAACCTTCCCCCTCATCTTTCTACTCTTTTACGCTCTAACTTTTCTTTTCGGTGGTCTCCCTCTGCTATTAAATACCTTGGGGTCTGGATCTCCTCTCACTATTCCTCACTATACTCTACCAACTATCTCCCCCTATTCAGGGATCTCCGTGCCCTTATGGAAAAATGGCGCTCGCAATATATTTCTTTTTTGGCCGCATTGCTGCGGTGAAAATGACTGTCCTTCCGAAACTCCTTTACTTTTTTGAAACCCTGCCAGTTCGGGTCCCGCTGTCGGCCCTGCGCTCCCTACAGGTAGCTATTTTTCGGTTCATTTGGGACGGTAAAAGGCATCGGCTACCGATGTCCGTGATGTTGGCTGGGCGGGCGTTTGGGGGTCTGGCGGTCCCGGATGTAGTGAAGTATTACTGGGCTGCCCATTTGCGCCATCTCGCGGCGTGGTCCACCTATCATGCCTACAGCCGCTGGATGGAAATAGAGAAGCTGTGGTTGGCGCCTATCCACCCTAACGCTCTCCTCTGGACTCTTCCTGCCTCTGCTCCTACTCTCTCCCCTCTCCTGGGTCCTATGGCATTTTCTAAATATGTGTGGAATTACTGTTCAGTCAAATTTAAATTACTGTCTCCCTCTTCCCCTCTTCAATCTTTCCTTTATCATCCTAGTTTTCCCCCTGGCCGGACCTCTCTTATGGTAAGGGAATGGGGGTCTAGAGGCCTTTTTTGCTGGGCGGATGTAGTTGATCCTTTGGTGCGTACCCTCTTGCCCTTCTCTCAGTTACAGTCTCGTTGGGATCTCCCCTCGTCTGAGCGTTTTCATTATTCACAGCTACGACATTTTATGTCCTCCATGCTGGGTGCGCTAGTGGTGTCTTCCCCTACGGGGTTTGAACGGCTGTGTCGTGGTGGACCTCAGGCGAGGGGGCTTCTCTCCGATATTTATTCCTTGCTAATCCAACCTCAGGAGGGAGTCCTGGTATCTCATCGCTATATGTCTCGCTGGGAGGAGGCACTTAATACTACTATCACTCTCCCTCAATGGAAGATAATATGGGAGCGGGCCTCTAGGGCATCTATAGGTACGGCTTATAAGGAGACTCAATACAAATTACTTATGGGTTGGTACCATACTCCAGAGTTATTGAATAGGCTGAATCCCGATATCCCCCCCCAGTGCTGGCGTTGTGGGGTGGGTTTGGGCTCTCTGTTTCATGTTTTCTGGTCCTGCCCTCTTATCACGGGGTACTGGGAGTTAGTGAGTCGTTTGGTATCAGATGTTCTTGGAGTCTCGGTCCCTCCTGACCCTCAGGTCTACCTCTTGCACCTTTCACACTCTGCTCTGCCCAAGAAACTGTTTAAACTGGCTATGCATATGTTCTTGGCAGCTAAGACACTTGTTGCTAAATGCTGGAAGAGGACTCTTCCTCCCTCTGAATCGGACCTACTCTCCCGAATATGTGATATACGCTCTTTAGAATACCTCACTGCCTCTTTGAATAATACTATCCCTGCCTTCCTTTCAGTTTGGGAACCATGGGACCGTTTCTCTGACAGGCAACCTCCCTGAGGCGGTACTGACATCCTCCTTCCCCCCCCCCCCTCTTTCCCCTCCCTCCTTGTTCCCCCTCCCCCCCCCCCCTTTCTGTTTGTTTGAGGTTCTGTTGTCCTTGTCTCCTTTTTGTCTTTGTTTCTGTCTTCTCTCTTTGTCTTCGTGTTGTAGAGTCTTAGTTCTCTCTTTGAGTATTTGGCTATAAACCTATGTTCATTCACTACAGTCTTTATGGGTTATCTGGGATTGGGGCTAGTTGTATTGGACTACAATTGTTTCTGAATGCTCTGGTCTCTATCTTAGCTTGTCATTTGCCCTGATGTGATCGCTCTGGGCATTGCCCCAGATTATGCTTTGAATGTGTTATACTAACTTTCTATTTTTATGTGAAAATCTTTAATAAAAATTACAGTTGAAAAAAAAAAAAAAAAGAAACCCTCTGCATGCGCTTAGCGCTGATTGGCAGAGAAAGGGACTGGACACATGCAGAGAAGGAGAGGATTCCTGTGGCTGTGAGTGGGCGGGGCTAAAGCCCAAGGGCCCGTGGCCAGAGAAGAAAAATGGCAGGGCTCTAATGGCGAAATGAAAGTAACTGCTGCTGACAGGAGAGCAGGACTGTGTTCCGGCGCGGTGAACGATATGGCCGGAGATAGGGGCCACGCTCACTGAGAGAGCAGGAGGAGTTGGCAGGGTTCCACTGCCGAAATGAAAGTAACTGCCCAAGTAGTGTCAGCGTCTGAATGAATAGACGCCGAAGGAAAGACTTGCACAGTCCTACACCACTGATTTTAAGCCCCCATTGCCTGAAAGGGTTCCACACAATTCAGGAGATAACAATAAAGAGGAGTGGGCTGAAGTAGGGGGTCTCCAGAGGATGAAGAATCCTAGAACCTGCAAGAAAAGGGAGAAATATACTCACCTTCAGTCAGAAGAACTTACCTAATGGAGTCTTCAGTCATGAAGTCTTCAGTCAGAATTTTGTCACCTGCATCATGCCGGGCTTGAAAAGCGAGACGAGCAGGGAAAGATGGGGGACCCGGACCAATGAGGTACAACCCAAGGCGCTGACCGTTGGCGAGAGGGGGTACAGTACATACAAGATGCCTGCCACCTCTCGCAATGGGGAAACAGTGAACGCTATGTTCTTGAGTCCCCACCTGAAAACTGGAAAGAAAAAGGAAAAAAAAAAATAAATAAATAAAACACTAACACAGGAAACTAGGAAAATAAAAAATATGAGACCTGGTCTGGAGAGGACTCCAGACCGTGTCTACCTCCTTAGACACGAAGCTTAAACTGAATACCTAAGGTGCCTGTGGGCAGGTATACCCTGCTGGGAGGAGCCAACTTTTCTTGTTGCCATAGTGTCAAACCTCCTAGAGACAGCAGCATATACCATAGTCTGTGTCCCCCAATGGAGCCGATGGAGAAAGAGTGGTTATATTAAAGACATAATAGCATACATAAGATCTACAACAAGGTTACCATTAACTATGACACCTTGTAAGAGCTACCCAGTACATGAATGCAAGCCCTCAAGACACTGAAGACTATGATGGCATATACATACCAACTGAAGGGGCAGAAACAGGTGCTGGAGCTTGAGCTGAACCTCCTGTTTGTTTGGAAGAGGTCTTGCCTGCTGGTGGGGCAGGTTTAGCAGGCATGCTGGCTTTAGCCTTCTCCAGCATAGCAAGGACCTGGTCTTTAGATGCAGGCTAAAAGAAAAAAGCACTACATTAGAAACTAGGAAAAGTACGGAGTAGAAGGTCTTTTAACACTTTAGGATTTACAACACTGCCTGCACTCTGTCAGTAAAATTCACTGATACAGGTATAAACTAGAATAGGTTTAGAAACAGCTACATAAAAAGGTTGTCTCACAAAGCCACCTGGAGACTCTCATTCCTTCTGACATTCTCATAGTAGAGCTGAAGTTACGAAGTGTTAAGAAACCTAAACCAGACTCTCGGTCGCTCTTCATTGGGGGACACCTATCTGATGGGTACATGCTCTTGCCACTAGGAGAGAAAAAAAAAAGTCTGCTCCTCCCTGGCAGGATATACCCGCCCACTTGCAGTGAAGTAATCAGTTTTAGTTCGTGCCAGCTAGGAGGCAAGACACAGGTCTGGGAGCTAGTAAGGGCTGTTTAGTTAGGTATTTTATTCCCTTTTGTTCCTTTTTTCAGGTGGTGGTTCAGGATCATTGCGCTACCTGTTCCCCCATATGCGGCTAAGGGGCACGGGTCATATAAGTATGCACCGTTAACTTCTTCCCGCCGACTGTCAGCGCCTGGGGTTGCACCTAGGTTCCGGATCCCCCTAATTTCCCTGCTCGTCCTGTCGAAACATGACGTGATGCAGGTGACAAAACAGCTGGCTGCAGACATCTTGGGTGAGTATGTGGCGTTTGAGGCAAGTATACACACTCCCTCCCTCGGTCATACAAGCATTGGCATTATGCCCCTATTTCTGGGGTGTCCGGACAATGAGGGGTTTGGCGGCACTTTGCTCCGCTCTTCTTCCCCTAATTCTCCACGCGAGCTGGGGAGTCAGGAAACTCCTCTCTGGCTCACACGCTGCTGGGGGCATATCCAGTGAGGTATACACCTCTCTCTGCGGCGGCATCTAGCTCCATCCTTTCCCTCCGCCCCGGCTGCGGGGGCAGCCGCTGCTCCATTCACGAAGCTCCTGCTCACACGGCAGTAGCACGGAGGGAGCTTGTCTGAAGGGCCCTCTATTGTCCCCTATCTGGTGCTGTGTGGCGCTTGACAGGCACCTTCATTGCACATACTCCTGCGGGCGGCACTTTTGCAGGGCGCCTTGTGCCCATGCTCCTTATCTATAGTCAGTGGGCTGTGTGTCACATGGGTGAACATACATACTGTAACTCACGCTGAAATAATAAATAATTAAGAGGAAGAAGAAGAAAAAATAAAAAAGGGTATTCCCCAGTCACTCAGATTAGGGTTTTGGCTCCCTCTGGTGGCCAATACTTGTATTGCACTCTGCCCTCTATTAGGCGACCTTCCATTCCATAGCGATATGCGCCGCTTACGGTTTACGGTTTCCCTCTGGCGTCCCCAATACTATATTGTGGCTCACTTTTGTAGAGCATATGTTGCCAGGGAGTCACTTTCCCTTGGAAATTGTCTGGGGACATATTCAAGCTAACTGTTCTCCCCTACTACCGAGTGCCATATAATGTGCAAACTTTTTTGCATTTCTGGCAGACACTCCGGTTTCCCTTGGGATTCCTCTTCTATTAGGTCTGCCGGCCAATCACTCTGGGGGTGTTTTTGGCATGTAATGCTATACGATTCCCTTCCCTAAAGGCTTACACATTTGCGGCTAGTGCTCCGGATCAACACATCCTGCATGTCTCCATAGGACTTTTCCTGCGGGGGTATGGCTTGGAACTGACATTATTAAGCCATACAGTAGTCTCTGTCACCCATTTCTCAGATGCCGCATCCGCAGCTGGCGCTCCGGCGCAAGTGGTCTGCATGGTTGCCTGCACACAGCCTGCCATACAGCAAATGGCTGCTGTCTCTGCGGCTGGAGTTCCAGTACCTCACTACTGAGTGAGGCGTCTGACTGAGTGACCCGTTGTCCACTGTGGACCCATGCAAGTAAGCTACAGTGGTCTGCATGGTTGCCTACTCCGCCTGTCATACCTCAAACGGCTGAGGTATCTGCGGCTGGAGTTCCAGTACCTTGCTACTGTGCGAGATGTTCGACGGAATTACTCACCAGCCACTATGGATCCATACCAGTCAGCTCCACAGTGGTCTGCATGGTTTCCTACACTGCCTGTCACATTTCTTCAGGCTGATATATCTGTGGCTAGAGTTCCGGTCCCTCACTACTGTGCGAGGTGTCCGATGGTATGGCATGTAGTCCTACTATGGACCTACACCAGTAAGCCAGACAGTGGTCTGCATGGTTCAGATACCGCTTGTCACACATCACACAGCTCATGTATCTGCTCAGGGAAGTGGGAATCTTATCGCCCGACGCCCGGGACAAGTAGTTTTGGGCGCCGGGCAGGTGAATTTTTCATAGATTTAGCCCTGTATCGGGCTAGCAGGCCCGGACCGACTTCGGAAATCTCCCCTCACACCGGCGCTTAGAGTGTATGGAGGGGGCGGCAGCCCCCAGCCGATTTCAGTAGCCAGGGGCCGCTGCTCATAGAACCCACCATGTGCCCTAGTCTGTCCTCCTTCACACAGAAATCCTCCCCGTGTTGTGCAGTCTGTCCTCCTCACACATAGCAGTCATTATGGAGGTCAGGAGCTGTGCACGGACGTCCTCTCTCCCCTCCCTGCTCTGTGTTTTCCCCGTGCAAACTTGCAGCCTCTCTTTGTGGTATATTAGGTCCTGAGGAGACAGAGCAGGGAGAGGGGGATGGAGCTGTGTGTGTGGGAGGAGCTGTGTACGTCCTCGCTCTCCCCCTGCTTCTTGTGTAATGTAGAAGCAAGTGAGTGTGAAGCTCAGGTGAGGAGGCAGAGCATGCAGGCGGCGGGAAGGGTGGTTGTATATGTATGTAATGTATAATTAGGGGGGGGGGGGTGTATCAGGGTGTATGTATGTATGATGTGTGCATATGTATGGTGTATATGTATGGTTTGAGTATATGTGCGATGTGTGTATAATGTCTGTGTGTGATGTGTGTATGATGTGTATGTATGATGTGTCTGTATGATGTGTCTGTATGTATGATATGTATAATATAGGGGCAGTGGCCGGTGTATGTATATGTATGATGTGTGTGTGTGTGTTATGTATAGTATAGGTGGCAGAGGCCGGTGTATGTATGTATATACTGTCTAATATAGGGGGCAGTGGCCAGTGTATGTATGTAATATATAATATAGGGGGCAGCGGCGGGTGTATGTGTGCATATGTATGGTGTGAGTGCATGTATGATGTGTGTATGATGTCTGTGTGATGTGTGTGTGATGTGTGTGTGATGTGTGTGTGATGTATGTGATGTATGTATCTAATGTATAATATAGGGGCAGTGGCCAGTGTATGTATGTGTATGTATGATGTGTGTATACATGTATGTTTTGTACAGGGGCGGACTGACAAGTGTTTCTGCCAGTTGTGCTATCTAATTTTAAATTTTTAGTGGCTTCTGGCCACCTGCACTAAATTGCACCACTAAAATCCCACCCTTCATACTCGTCCACCGACCAAGAGCCCCACGGAAACACGCGCGAACCAAAACTACAACTCCCAGCATGTTACACCATAACCTAAAATGTAGAACTATAAAGTGTAACATGCTGGGAGTTGTAGTTTTGGTTCGGGTCAGCTGCATAGCCATAGGCTGCATCAGGGCATGCTGGGTGTTGTAGTTACTAACTGTAATTCCAAGTATTCCTTGACACAGACTATGGCTCTACAGCTGACACGAACCAAAACTACAACTCCCAGCATGTTCCACAATAACCTCAACTGTACTACTATACAGTGCAACATGCTGCAACATCCACACAACCATAGGCTGTATCAGGGCATGCTGGGTGTTGTAGTTATCTAGTAACTAAATGCAACTTCCAGCATTTTCTGACACATAAATTAGAGTAAATAAAATGCACCATACAAACTGGAGAAGCAGAACACCCCCCCCTCCCCCCCAGTAACACAGCATTGTTCACTGTTATCCAATCAAAAGTCTCCATATATAAGTCCCTATGAAGACTGAAAAATAGTGATTAAAATATTTTAAAAAGTGCGTAGATATGTGAATAAGCCCCTTTCCTAATAAAAGTTCTGATAATAAATGGTTCTGATAAAAACTACAGATACCGACACATAAGATTACCCTCATACATCCCTGTATATGGAAAAATTGGAGTTATAGGGGTCAGATGGGGGGGGGGGGGGTGTAAAAGGAGATAGCTTCAGCTCTCCTGCTGCTAATAGCCTGGCATGCTGCGATCACCGTGACCGGCTACTAAACCATTAGATCACCGCTGTCTAAGTTGATAGCAGTGTCTAAAGGGATCTTATAACCATCCCTGGTGGTCTAGTGGGGTGGATCAGACTATTTTGGTTGAAATTATTTCATCTACCAGGACAAGTGGATTTTCTTGAGGGACAAGTAGATTGTGTTCCGCTTTAGTCCCTTGGACAAGTAGTTTTTTTCCAAATTTCCACACCCCTGCTGCTACTCAATTCCAGTACCTCACTGCTGGGTGTGACCCATTGTCTTCTAAGGATCCATACCAGTAAGCCAGACAGTGGTCTGCAGGGTTTACTACACCGCCTGTCACACATCACACGGTTGATGTATCTGCTACTCGAGTTCTGGTACCTCACTATCGGGTGAGGTGACTGATGGAATGACTCATCTTCTATAGGCCAGTACCAGTAAGCCAGACAGTGGTCTGCATGGTTCCATTAGACTGTCATACATCACACAGCTGATGTATCTGCTACTCGATTCCGGTACTTCACTGCTGGGTGAGGTGACTGATTGAGTGACCCATTGTCTACTATGGACCCATACCAGTAAGCCAGACAGTGGTCTGCAGGGTTTACTACACCCCCTGTCACTCATCAACGGCTGATGTATCTGCTACTCTAGTTTCGGTAGCTCACTACTGGGTGAGGTGACTGATTGAATGACTCGTTGTCTATGTACCCGTACCAGTAAGCCAGACAGTGGTCTGCATGGTTACCTACACTGCCTGTCATACGACAACAGCTGATGTCTCTCCGGCTAAACTTCCGGTGCCTCACTGCTGTGCGAGGTGCAGACCAACTGACTCATTGTCGTCCATGGACTCTCACCAGTATGTCAGATGGTGGTCCGCATGGTTTCCTACACCACCTACCATACATCGCATGGCTGGTGTATCCATGTCTGGACTTTCGGTGCCTCGCTATCCTTTCCAGTTCCATACCAGTAGACCGGACAGCGGTCTGCATGGTTTACTACACTGCCTGTCACACATCACGGCTAATGTGTCTACTGCCGGAGTTCCGGTACCTCACCGCTGTGTGTGGTGCCCGAAGGAGTGTCTCACGGTCCACTATGGATCCATACCGGTAAGCCAGACAGTTTTCTGCACATATGCCGCACAACGGATGTTTTTTGTGGCTGGAGTTCCATACCCCACTGCTGTGCGCAGTATATGTAGATCTGCCCCAGTGTGTCCCACAGTCACTTTACGGGATGCATTACACTGCTCCTCTGCATCAATCTATCTCCCACCCAGGGGTGGGTTTCTCAGCCTCCCCGCCCTCCCACCTATGGTAAAAGGGGGCACAGTTATCGCCTGTCTGCCTGTTCCCTTTTCTACAACCGCCTAGGGGCTTTTCTTGTTCAACCTGACTGCTGTCTACATTGTTTCCGACGCCATTGGTCTATGACCTCTGGGCTGCCGCGGACATAGCTAGGTTTCCAGTACCTCACTGCTAGGTGAGTGTTCTGGAGTAGGGTCCCTATAGGTATACAGGATTAATGCCAGTTGGACAATCCTTCATGTCAGATTTCTACGGCACCAAGGCACCCCTTGGAGGAGCCGCACTCTAGTCCCCCGTTTTCTGGGACAGTTGACTAGTGTCCCAGGGTGCTCAGGACTCCTATACCTGCTGGACAGTCTGTTTTTCCGCATGGCTTCTTACTACGTCTGGTCAACTACCATAGACTTCCACCTGTGGACGGCAGTTCACATATTAGGTTTATGGGGTTACCTTCTTGGCCAGGTCCCTCTCTACATGCCAGCTACTCTGTCTACGGGTTGGTATCTCGCCCCACTGTGTTTTCGTATGTGGAACCAGACGTGGCCATGGTCCCTTTGTCACAGAGCCAACCATGGGTCTGCATGGTGTTCTAATCCACCTGGTTACCTCCCCCGGATCTACTCATACGCAGCTGCAGTACAGTGTCTCTTTCCGGATGCAGTTCCGCAGAGGGTGTACCTGTGGGTTCTTGGGACCCTTTCTTTCTACCTGTAAGCCACACTGTCTGCGTTTTTTTTTCCTGCTCCACACTCCATCTCCTGAGTCTGCGTCTGCAGCCTTGGCGTTTTTCTGCAGGTCCCAGAAATTCTCAGCAACGGCTGCATCTCTGTGTTCCCCTTTCTTCGGTTGCATGGATGGTCTGCTATAGGCATACCTCCCTTCCCGCTGGTCCCTTTGCTGTCTGCGGTTTAGTTCGTATCCGCAGTCTTCATACCTCACTGCTATTGTGGGGTTCCCATGTCTGTGTTTCTACGTATGCTAGGACCACCCTGTAGGTCTGGAGCCCACCTTCCTTTTGTTCGGTGGGCTGTGCCTCAGGGCTTCCGGTGATTTTGTTTCCACAGTTCTGCGGCGGTTGAACATTTCTGTTCTGACGTGGGGCCTGCTGGGACCACAGTCTGTTCACCTCCTCCCTATGCCTCCAGGTGTGTTTCCCGGGGTTTTGGTCCGGAATGGCTCAGGCACCTACTCGTCACTATCTGGAATGGCTCTTCACACGTCTTGTACTTTTTGTCCAGCTCCAGTGTACTGCATTCCGATCCCTTTTGGGACACAAAGTGGGCCCTCCAGACAGCGATTGGTTGCTGTTGGGGCCGGCAGGGGGAGGATGGGTTGTTTTCGTCCTCTCTGTACTTATGCATGGCTGTGGGGCGGCATTTCCCTGCTCCTCCTGTGCGCTTTGTCAATCCCCTTTCTACAGGGATCAGGGTGCTTGGCTTGGGTCTGTACTTGAGTTTTCCCTCTTTTGGAGGGACTATTTTGTTGATTCTTTTCTGCCACCCAGATGTTGCCATCTCACTGTTCGGTGGAGGTGGAGTCTCTGGCGGGGCCCTTGGTATTTGCTGAATGCATTCCACGGGGCCTTTTTCCTGTCTAGACTTGTGGGCTTCATGTCCACTATCTCAGCTTGGCTCTCTCCTCTGTTGGAGCAGTTTGTACAATCTCCCTGGAGGGGGAGTGCTCCTCCTTCCCTTTTGTCTGTGTCAGTTGTACTGCACTTACACCACAGTTGTCTGGAGTCATCCTTCCTGTGCCCAGACCCGGAAATTCCCTGCTGGGTTCTCTTTTGTTTCTTCCTCCGTTCCCATTCTGGCAGGATGTTTCTTTAGTGTGCTCTGGTCCACTCGGACCTCTGGGTCTGGGACTGATAAGTCTCCTTGGCTTAGACTCTGTCCTAGGATGCTGTGGGCCAGTTCCTTGGGCCTGGGTGATTGTTCAGGTCTTGGGCATGTGTGGTGTTCTAGCCTGGACTCCTCCGCATTCCCATTACTCGGGGGCGGTCTTTCTTTCTGCACTCCTTCAGGGAAGTTTTGTCGCCCAGAGAGTTTTCGCAGACATCTGTTTTTCTTACTCTTCCAGGTGACTGTTTCCAGTTTACTTGTCGGTCTCTCCGGTATCCAAGATGCCCCCCTTTTCAGGGTGTTTGTCGCTCCTTTCTACCTCTGGGGACCAGGTCCTCCCGAGTTGGAGGGCGTTCAAGTTATACGCATTTCCCCCGTCCGGCTCTTGCACTTCTGGGTAATCATGGCGGCACCTGGGACGGCTTTTTTGGGGGGTATGCTGCTGTTTCAGGCTTTGCTCTCATGCACCAGCCCTTTCCAGTGCAGCATCCCATCTTTCCTTTTTTCTTGAGGTTCTTTGTCTCTCTATATGACCCAAGTGCCTTGGGTCTCTACAGAGGACTGCCCTTTTCTTTGGTGTCCTAGTCCATCTCCTTGGACGGGAGATCTGCCGGGAGTTAGATTTCAGGGCCTCGTGTTTCTCTGCTCGTTCGCTGGCCTTGTGGACACGCGAGTTCAGTCTTGGGACTGTTTCCTTTTCTCTGGTGGTTGTTTTTTCCCACCCTAGGGGACTGCTTTGGTACGTCCCATCAGGTAGGTGTCCCCCAATGAAGAGCGACCAAGAAAAAGAGATTTTTTTTGTACTCCCCGTAAAATCTCTCTCTCGTAGCCTTCATTGGGGACACCCCACCCACCCATTTCTTCATCTTTTTTCCGGACTATTCTTTCCGGTTCTTTGGTTGTTTCTCTGGGATTCCTTTCTAGGGTCCTTCGGACGTATGTCTTTGTTTGCTTCTCCTGCTGCTTTCTGACAAAACTGATTACTTCACTGCAAGTGGGTGGGTATATCCTGCCAGGGAGGAGCAGACTTTTTTCCTAGTGTCAGCGCCTCCTAGTGGCAAGAGCATATACCCATCAGTTAGGTGTCCACCCAATGAAAGCTATGAGAAAGATTTTACGGTGAGTACAAAAAAAAAAAAAAAAAAAAAAATCTCCTTTTTGCTGCAAATCTGTACACCAATTATTTGAGGGTTCCTAGTAAAGGCAAGTAGAATTTTTCCTACCTTGCAGAAAGGTTTTCCGACAAATAAAACCAAGCACACACGAAATATACATAGGGTTATTAAAAAAAATATATATATATTATATATATTATATATTACACATTACACACATATATACATATATATATATATATATACACACATATACATATATATACATATATATACATATATATATATATATATATATATATATATATATATATATATATATATATATATATTATATTATATTATATACACACACACACGATTCTAAAAAAGAAGGTTTTTTACCTTGAGTTTACCAGTTGCTTTAGACATCTTTTCAAATCCGATGTGCATCATGAACATGGGCAGAGCTTCCTGTGCTTTCTTACGTACATCACCATTACGGTCTTCAAGGCAGGCATACAGATAAGGGAGACAGAGCTGTAGATCTGAGGGTACTGTGCGCAAGGTAGGAAGCTTCTCTGCCAGCCATCCAAGGAGCTACAAAGAAAAATATTTTAGGGAACAACAAAGTTGAGGAAAATAAAAACCACAAGTGAATAAATGTGGGCAAGTTCTGACACTTTATAGTTGATCAAGAACCTCAGACAAACACTTACCTCTTGTCTAAGAAAAGGGTTCTCTCTTTTCAGTTCTTCTGAGAGATCTTCTCCTTCTAACCATTCCTTCATACCTGTTTGCTCCAGCCACAAATTTAGTGTTGAAAGTGCTGCTGCTCTCACATTTGCCTAACAAAACCAAATGAGTGAAGAAGCTACAAGTGAGCACAGATATCCAGCATTAAACATGTGTTCTCAGCATGATAAAAACTTAGAATGCAGCTCTCTAAAACAACTTTGTGGCATCTCATGGTCACAAATCCAGCTTTTAACTTTCAGGCAAAGTTGCTGCTACTTGTACATTAAAAGGAGGTATGCGGCAAATTTTTTCTTCAATTTTTTTTAACCCCTTAAGGACCACAGTCCTTTTGGCCTAAATGACAGCCATTTTTTGCTAATGTGACCTGTGTCACTATATGCATTAATAACTCTGGGATGCTTTTACATAGGATACTGATTCTGAGATTGTTTTTGTGACATTCTACTTTATGTTGGTGGTAAATTTTTATCAATACTTGCATCATTTCTTTGCAAAAAATTCCATAATATATTGATTCACATACACAATATGTCTACTTTATGTCATCATAAAGTTGACATTTTTACTTCTTGAAGACAGAGGGTTTCGAAGTTTAGCAGTAATTTTCAAGATTTCAAGACAATTTCAAAATCTGAAGTTTTCAGGGACCAGTTCAATTTTGAAGTGAATTTGAGAGCCTTTAAGTTATAAATCCCCCATAAATTAACCCATTGTTAAAACTTTACACCTCAAAGTATTCAAAATGACATAAGTTTGCTAACCCTTTAGGTGTTTCACAGGAATAGCTGCAAAGTGGAGAAGAAAACTCAAAATCTCCATTTTTAAACACTAACATGTTATTGTAGCCCCATTTTTTTTTCCCCATTTTTACAAGGGGTAACAAAAGAAAAAGCCCCACAAAATTTTTAACCCCATTTCTTGCAAATATGTAAATACCTCATATTACGGATCAACCGATTATTGGTTCGATCTAATCGGCCGATATTCACGATTTTGGGCGTTATCGGTATCGGCAATTACCTTGCCGATAATGCGATAGTGTCCCGGCCCCCGCACCGCGACCGCCCCTGCCCCATTGCCTCCCCCATCGACTGTTTTATAATTACCTGTTCCCGGGGGCCGGGGTCCACGCTACTTCTGGCTCCTGCTGAGTCCTGCGTTATGCTGAGCGCAATGACGAGTGACGCAACGCCACCGTCAGTGTGCACAGTGACAGCTCAGGAGGATGCCACCGGAGCAAGATGTAGAGTGGAGCCCGGGAACAGGTAATTATAAAACCGGGGATGGGGGAGGCAATGGGGCCGGGTGCGACGCAGGGCGGCGGTGGACCCCCGGACAGGCAGGGGGAGAGAAACGGGTGGCACCCGCTTTAAATCAATGATCTGCAGCAGTGTCGCGGGGGGATAAATAGCCGATAACTTATACCGATATTCCGGTATAGGTTATCGGCTATCAGCCCTAACCTCCACAGATTATCGGTATCGGCCCAAAAAAAAAAAAAAAAAAAAAAAAAACACGATATCGGTCAATTCCTACCTCATATGAGGATGTAAAATGCTGTGCTGGCAAACGCTAGGGTCGCAGAAGGGAAGGAGCAAAATTTGGCTTTTGGAGAGAGAATTTTGCGGAAAATTGTTTTTAGGGGGCATGTCGCATTTGGGAAGCCTCCATGGTGCCAGAACAGTGGGAACCCCAACATCGCACTCTAATTTGGAAACTACACCCCTCAAGGAATGTAACAAGGGGTACAGTGGGCCTTAACTTCCCACAGGTGTTTAACAACATTTTGTTAAAGTTTGAGGTTTAAATGAAACTTTTTATTTATTTATTTTATATTTTTTACACTAAATTGCTGGTGTTACCCCAAATGTAATATTTTCACAAGGGGTAATGAGAGAAATGGGGCTACAAATTTTGCAGTGATTTTTCTCCTATTACCCCTTGTGAAAATGTTTCCAAAATGGAGTGCCATGTTGGGGCTCCCACTGTTCTGGCACCATAGGGGGGGGGGGGGCTTCCTATATGCGATATGCCCCCCCAAAAGCCATTTCTGCAAAAATTCTCTCTCCAAAAGCCAAATTTTACTCCTTCCCTTCTGAGACCTATAGATCGCCAGCAGAGAATTTTACGTCCGCATATGGGGTATTTCCTTACTTGAGAGAAATGGGGCTACAAATTTGCTGTGATTTTTCTCCTAAGGAAATACCCCATATGCGGACGTAAAATTCTCTTTAGGCTAAAAATATATATATGACGAGGGTCTGGAGCTCCAGACCTGTGTCTGCCTCCTACGGACACCAAGCAAAAACGGATTAGCTCTTTGCCTGTGGGCGGGTAGAACCTGCTGGGAGGAGATTTTTTTTTGCCTAGTGTCAGCAGCATAATACCCATGGTATCTGTTCCCCAATGAGGCGACCAAGAAAAGCTTTTTCTACACTGTATCTTCTTTCTTCTTCTGTTACACTAACTCCGGCTTAAATTGCTACTCAGACAGAAGTGAGAGCTTCGGGTCCGGCGTTACTGTAACAAAGAAGCTGAGACACTGATTGGTTCACAGGGACCAATCACAGAGCTATCTGACCAGGCCCAATCACAGATGGTCCTGGGATGTCAGGCAGAACTCGTCTCCCGCCGGTGACAGCGGGACCTCTGCCAGTTAACCCATGTGATGCCGGGTTAAAACTGAATGCCTTCTATAAAAACGACGGGATGTGTTAAGTACCTGCACAATCCACAGTTTATATAAGGCATTTTGCGGGAAGGGGTTAAATCAGAAATGGTTTATTAAATGTTTATAAAAACATAAATCATAGGAAAAAAATAAAAATAATAAAAATAAATAAATACACAAACCCATCCCACCCACACCCCAGTGTCCATCCTTCACAGCAAATAAAAAATAAAAAGTGTTTAAAAAAAAGTTAAAAACCACGTTAGAAACTATACAGTGCATTATAACAAGATGATAGGCAGAAACATGTCAACATACATAATCAAATATAAAGCAGGAGCATCACATAAGATGAAAGTACATCAATCAGTATGGGAGAGGGGGCAGCAACAAGAGGCCCACGAAACCCCAACACAAAAAACAGGGACTCTGACAGTAAACACTATACCAGAATACAAAATAGGGGCACAGCCAAGGCGAGAGCAATTAAGGAACAAAACAGACAAAAATCAAGGGTTAGACCCCAGCAGAAATACCTCCATTGGATTCCTCTGCAAATAGGTGAAGGGCAAACCAGGGGTATCTATCCACGGACCCCATATGGACTCAAATTTGCGCATGCCTTTTAAAGATGCCCTTTTTCTAGTCTAGTAATATGATTTTGTTTTGTGATCAGTTCAGAAATAGTAGGCAGTGAAACCTGCAACCAACGCTGTGCAATCAAGTTGAGATTGGTATAAAATCCTGCTAATTCCAATATATAAGCCACCATCCTCCTCCAATCCCACCAGGTATCCGAGAACACATGTCAAAGCAGATAAACTAAACTGACAACCAAACACTCGTCTAATCAGCTATCCCACTTCCTTCCAGAAATGCGCAAGATGAGTACAGTTCCACATCACATGAAGCAAGCGAGCATCGGGAAAGGAAAAGCAGGAATCCAGCCACACCCCAATCTTGTGCAAAAAGTACGATACACCCGATGCAGTAAGAATAATTGGGACACCCGGTTGGCTTCCGACACTGCAAACTGCAGGGTCAGAGATACAATCTGTGCCCACTTCTCATCCGACATGGGACCCACATCTGACTCCCATTTTTCTTTAATATTCAATGGATAGGCCTCATGATAAGAGAACAGTAAGTCCCTATACAACACAGATATCACACCCTTAGTAGAAATCTGAATGAACAGTTCAACTGCCACAGATGAACCAACAGTCAAGTCATAAGCCCGAGACTGCGTATCAAGGGCTTGACGCAATTTCAGATAATATAAATAAATAAAATGATTGAGGCAGCAAAAACTCCTCCTGCAGTTGAGCAAATGACTTCAATATTGGCCCATAATACAGCTGGGAGAGATACAAAACCCCATGAGTGACCCAAAGGGAGACATCAGGTAGCATATGCAATTCTGACAGGCTAGGATTATGCTACAGAGGAGAATACGTGGCAGCAAAAATCCTGTGCCCAGGCTGCAATAAAACTTTAACTCTCCTTTCTACATTCCCAGTTGTGGCGCTCTCTGCATCCCGTTCCTCTGGCGCTGCTCTGCTCCGTGCTTCTTAGGTTCGGAACGTCACAGTGCTGTCAGCGTATCACCGGCTGGGGGCCATCCACTGCTGAGGTAGCCTGGGGGGCTTACCGCTCCTGCTGCGGCGGCTCCGGTGCTCTGAATGATACAGCCTGGCAGGGCCAGGCTTTATCAAATCGAGTGCAGAGCACACTAATCAATATGGTTCTATGGAATCATAATGATCTGTATGAGGAATCTAGTGATTCCTCCTAAAAAGTCCCCCAAGGGGGCTAAAAGTGTAAGTTAAAAGAGTTTAAACACACACATTAACCCCTCCCTTATTAAAAGTTTAAATCACCACCCTTTTCCCAAATTCCATATAAAAAATATATAAACATAATAAAAATAAACATGAGGTATCGCTGTGTGCGTAAATGTCCGAACTATAAAAAATATTTTGTAAATTAAACTGCACGGTCAATGGCATATGCGCAAAAAAAAAAAAAAAAATGCCAAAGTCCAAAATAGAGTATTTTTGGTCACTTTTTATACCATAAAAAAATTAAAAAGCGATCAAAAAAAAAAAATGGTATTGATTAAAACTTCAGATCACGGCACAAAAAAGGAGTCCTCATACCGCCCCATATGCAGAAAAATAAAAAAGTTATAGGGGTCAGAAGGACATTTTTAAATGTATACATTTCCGTGCATGTAGTTAGCATTTTTTCCAGAAGTACGACAAAAATCAAACCTATGTAAGTAGGGTATCATTTTAATCATATGGACCTACAGAATAAAGATAAAATTTACAAAATGGTGTTTTTTCTTCAATTTTGTCGCACAATGATTTTTCCTGTTTCGCTGTCGATTTTTGGGTAAAATGACTGATGTCATTCCAAAGTACAATTGGTGGCGCAAAGAAAAAAAAAAAAAAGCCATCATATGGATTTTTAGGTGGAAAATTGAAAGTACCAGAATAACCCTATAAATCCATGCAGTTGACCACTACTACCCAGGTTGATGCAGAGTGGGAGACTTTACTACATATTTCAGTTTAGATGTCTTTTACACATTTTGGGGCCAGATTTATCAAACTGTGTGAGAAGAAGTGGTGCGATTTTCCCACAGCAACCAATCACAGCTCAGCTTACGTTCTAAGGTAAAGTGAAAGCTGAGCTTTGATTGGCTCCTGTGGAAAAATCTCTCCAGTTTCTCACAGAGCTTGATAAATCTGGGCCTTAAAGTTCTAGAGTGCTCACCTTGCTGTCCCCCAGGACAGTTATAATAGGCATGCCCAGGTTTTTAACATGTTGTTTAATATTGGTACCCATAGCTGTGGCAAGTTGTTGCAGGATGCCCAAGGTCTGTTGCACCTGTAAAAATAATATCAGGAAAGTACTTTTATAGAAGAGTAACACATTTTAGAATTCTCATCTATTGTAAACTTCAGCAGCTCAAGATATGGCTCTTGAAGCTTATGGATATAAATCTTTCAACATGCTGACAGTACGTACCAGGATCTTATTTGAGTCATTGAGACGACCCTTCAGGGCAATTGGAAGTTCTCCAATATTAGGAACAATAAACTTTGCCTCATTAAGGATTGTTGTTACTTCATCTAAGCCTTCCTTGCGGATTTTCCAGTTTTTATCCCCTATCTTTGACACCAGGTCAGAAGTAATTTTGTCACTAGCGGAAAAAACATGTTATAAATTTTTAAAAATGCATCAAAACATATAGGGGGGGGGGGGGGGGGCAAAAAAAACCACAAAGTAACCTGATATCACTCCGTGGCAGAAGATCCATGACATCAGCTGGAGAATCCTCTTCGTGGTCCTCACCCTCATCACCATCATCCCCTCCTCCTGAACCAGACTTTGAAGACCCACGGGTTTGTGCAGGCGGAGTCTGTCCCTTCATCTGTAAAATTGAACACGCTAATGATGCAATATCACATAAGATATTGTGATTGGCGATTGTACAATACTCTGCACGTCTTCCATGAAAGTAAATTATGACAAGTTATTTTTATATCATAGTTGGACAGCATTTCCCCCTAAAATGAGGCACATGACGATTGCCTCTGAGGGTTTTTTCCCCACTCTTCAGGATCAACAATGTAGAGATTCTCGGATGGACTTAGACTTGTGTCTTTTTACTGGAATTCAGTCCATATTACCCAAATTTCAGTAAAACAGAGTAAAAGAAAGTAAAAAACAGCCCACTGGTGAATTTGTCAGAGAAACTATATTTATAACATGGGATCTAAAACCAAACCTACTTACCTTTTCAAACTCTGCATCAATTTGAGAGAGAAGAGCCGGCTTTTCTTCCTCAAAGAACATTCGTAGAGGAGCCCCCACATACAAGAACATGACACCCAGCAATGTGATGGCAGAAGTTCTGATAGCCTGTGATTACACATGGTAATTCAGTCATGGGAACTCAAATTGGTACAAAAGACAAGTGGACAGCGCAAGAAAAACTTACAGGGTTTGTGGCAGCAAGAGCAGTCTTTACATTGCTTATGAACGCTTTGACATTCAGCCTGAAAAAGCATTAAAGGTTTGTTTAGAAATCCACCAATTCCTGCAGTTACCATTCTTCTGGATATGCAAGATGGAGGCTAAAACTTACCCTGTAAATCCAAACTCTTTTATTGCATTTGAAAGCCAGTTCAGGGTTTCTGATTGGTTCTTAGGATTTTTCTGTGCAAATGTCAGAGAGACAACCTACAAATACACAAGCAATGCATCAGACAGCAGCTCAATACCCAATAGCAACACAAACACGTATTTCAATCTATTACCTGCTCAGCGGTCCAAGGTAGTGTACAGGCCTCGGCAATAGCACTAAGTGCTTCCTTTGCATTACCTCCACATTTTACATCTCCAACTTTGTCTACAAGCCCATCCAGAACCACATTGGCAGAGGTTTTTGAAAAGTTTCCTTTCTGAGCAATGAGAGCCACAATGTGCAGCTTCATCTGCATGACCTAGAAAAGCAATAAGGAAATATTTTTGCATTTACCATAAAATCTCTCGTAGCCTTCATTGGGGGGGAAACGACACATACTATTGGGGTATAGGCTCTTGCCACTAGGAGGCTCTGACACTAGAGCTGGGCGGTATGACCAAAAATGCATATCACGGTATATTTGTAAATTATGGCGGCTTATGGGGGTATTTAAACCCCCCCAATGAGGGAGAATACTGGAACACTGCATCCGCTGCGAAATGGTCGCCTTCGAAGCAGGTAGACCCTTACGGAGACCGTCCGTAAGAACAAAAAAGGAGACACATTGCCGAAAAGACGACGACGTAACAAAGAAGTAGGTACGCACCTCATCAAGTTTAAGAGGTAAACGCTCCCCGGAATGAGATGGAGCGGGCCAGAAGGACGATATACTCATTAAAAGGTGGAATGCAGAGGCCACCTTAAGTAAAAAAAAGAAGGAACCGGACGAAAAACAACTTTGTCCTGATGAACAATCAGAAAGGGGGAGCGGCAAGGAAGAGCCGCCAACTCCGAAACCCGTTTGGAGGCAATTCCCATAAGGAACGCCACCTTCCAGAAAAGAAAACAAAGGAAATCCTCCCTGAGGGGTTCAACGGGCGCGCCCTGTAGGGCACCAAGGACCAAATTGGAAAGGCCTGAAACTTGACCCCTTAAAGAGCTAGTTGCTGATCCAGCCCTGATTGCAAAAATGCAAGGAGTCGGGGAAGGGAGAACCCACTGGAGAAAAAAAATTGAGATTCACACCAATGAAAAAAAGAAGACCGCCAGGTATGGTGGTATATCTTCGCGGAAGAGGGGTTGCGCGCCCTGAGCATGGTGCGAGTCGCCTGTGTTGAGAAGCCACTGGCCCTTAGTACTGCGGTCTCAACCGCCACGCCGTCAAATGCAGTGACTGTACATTGGGGTGGCACAGGGCAGCGGAACATCGTCCAAGAGCCGGAAGAAGTCAGCGTTTCACGCCCTCCACGGCCAATCTGGAGCCACGAAAATGGTGGGAATGCCCTCCACTTTGAACTTCCTCAGGACCCTGGGAAGGAGGGGAAGAGGAGGGAACAGATAAGGTAGGACGAACCCCGACCAAGGAATCACCAGCGCGTCCGCTGCCAGAGCACGGGGGTCCCGCGACTTCGAAACAGAGGGGAACTGTCTGGTTGTGGCGGAATGCAAAGAGGTCCACATCTGGAGTTCCCTAGTGGTCGCAGTGAATTGCAGAGATGGTCGGAACCCTAAGTTCTGCCCAGAGAAGAATCCTGGAATCCTCAGCCATCGCCTCCAAGCTGCGAGTGCCGCCCTGGCGATTGATGTACGCCACCGCAGTAGAGTTTTCCGACTGGACCCGAACTGGGCGGCCCTGGAGAAGGATCTCCCAATGTAACAGGCAAAGGTAGATTGCCCTCAGTTCCAAGATGTTGATCGGGAAGAGTGTCTCTGGAAGACCAAAGGCCCTGGACTGTCTGGTCTCGGAAACCCCCCCCCCCAACCCGAAAGGGCTGGCAGCCGTCGTGACCACCAGCCAATGGAGGGGCAGGAAGGAGCGCCCCTGAAGAAGTAGGGGGGGAGCGGCGAGATGTCCAAGGAAGTAAAATCTTGTGATCGAGGAACAAGGGAGACTTGTCCCATCGGGATAGAATTAGTGAGTTGAAGGGGGTCGAAAATGAAACCGAGCGAAGGGATCGGCCTGCATGGCCGCCACTATCCGACCCAGGACTTTCATGCAAAAGCGAAGGGACACAGGGGAGGGGTTCCTGAGAATACAAACACCCGACAGAATGGTCACCTGTTTGTCCAGCGGGAGGTGCACCCGGGCGGACTGGGTGTCGAACTGAAGTCAATTTATGAGACAACTTAAATAATATTGTGCTCAGGGTGTGCTAAAATATAACCTTTAATGATCATTATCATAAAAATCACCAAAATTGTAATGTGCCTGTGCACCCCAAAAAAAACAAAGATCAAACTAATGATACAATTTGCGGCATAAATGCTAGTCAGAAGGTCGTCCAAGTAAGGAAAGTTGGTGAATGCCCTCGGAGCTGTGAACAGGTCGAAGGGGAGAGTCAAACTGAAAATGACCCTCCGGAACAGCAAAGCGGAGGAACCGCTGGTGTCCCGGAAAAATCTGAACATGGAGGTAGGCGTCACTGATGTCCATTGAGGAGAGAAACTCCCCCTGATCCATGGTCGCCACGACCGAACGGAGAGACTCCAAGCGGAAGTGACGCAGGAGGAGATGCCGGTTGAGGAGTTTTAGAGCCAAAATGGGGCGTACTGAGCCCCCTTTCTTGGGAACTACAAGGAGGTTGGAATAAAAACCTCGAAAGCGTTCCTTGGGAGGAACCGGGACAATGACCCCCTGAAATAGGAGGGACTGAAGCCAGAGAGGGAGACCGTGGGGCTCGGGAAAGGAAAAAAAAAAACGATACATTGGAAGAGAGGCAAACTCGATCCGGTAACCGTTGGATACCACATCTCTAACCCAGGAGTCCTGCACAAGCATGGTCCAGACATCCTGGAAGAACAACAGACGACTTCCCACCCGAAAAAAATCCATGGGTGGGGGCGTCCCTTCAGGCAGAGGTGGGTTTGCGGGTGCCCGCCTTGGCTGCAAAGCGGCCCGAACGGTTATCTGATTTCCAGGATGGGTGAAACTTGAAGAAGGGAGCCTTCTTGTCCCGAGAAGGCGCTTGCCTGGCCCCCTTTGTGACCCCGAAGGTCCGAAAGGAGGTGGATTTACAGCGGAAGTAGTACTGCGGGCCTTATTTTGAGGTAATAAGGAACTCTTCCCTCCCGTGGCTTCCGAGAAGATCTCATCAAGGCGCTTACCAAAAAGCCTAGGTCCAGTAAATGGCCTTGGAAATCCAGGCAGAGGCAAAAGCAGGGAGAAGAGATGAACCCGCCGCCTCAAGGCAATTTTTGCCACGGTCTCCACCCTTTGGCCACTGGATCCTTAAAAGAAGCAGCATCGGGCAAAGGCAGGGTAGTAGTCTTAGATAGGCAGGAAACTGGTGGGTCCACCGTAGGAGGTGAGGTCCACAGGCAATGAGGTCCTTAGTGAAGGGATAACACACTGGAACCTACTTCTTGAAATCTCTTGTCAGGATGCCTCCAGGCAGACTCCAGCAAGGCTTCAAATTCAGCATGGGAGCTGAACATCTTGGGTGCCGGACGGACACTATGAAAGGAAACTTCTGGGACAGCATCCGAAGTTCCTGGGTCCTCTAGGTGAAAGGTGTCTCTTATAGCCGAAACCAATGAGTTCACCGTGTCGGTCATGTCTGTGTGGTCTTCTGAATCAGAGGCAGAAGCCTCATCAACTAGCTCTCCAGGAAAGTGGGAACAGGTGGAGGCAGCTTTAGAAGAAGAAGGAGACACTGACCTGGTGCGCCGTTCAGGGGACCCAGAATGGCGACTCGGGGAGCGTCTTCTAAAAGAGCGACGCTTGCGGGAAGACGTAGCAGAGGGGCGATGCCCATGAGGGGAGCGCCTACGTCTGTACAAAGACTCCGGAGATGAGACAGAGGAATGAACCCTATTACGTCTGTGAGAGCGTTTAACATAGGGTGAGGGAGAGAGTCTCTCTTGAGAAACAGTGTGAAGAGGACCCTTTCAAGGCAGTCACCACGGAACGGGAGACCTGCGCCAAGTCAGAGAGACAGAGAGAGGGAAGACACCCATATTGGAGGGGCAGCAGAGCCCACTGGGTCTGGGGGAACATCCTGAGTGGGAATACCCGGGGGGGGTCAGGAGATGCAGTGGTGCAGGGGGAACAGTGTCCATCTCCTGCAGACACTAAGCTTAAACTGATTACCTCAGGCTCTGTAGGCGGGTATACCCTGCTGGGAGGAGACTACTTTTTTTGTTTCCTTAGTGTCAAGTCTCCTAGTGTCCCCCAATGGAGCCAATAGAAAAAAGGCAGGATTAAAGTCAGGGACAGATTTGGTGTCAGCGCCTCCTAGTAAAAAGAGCATATACCCCAATAGTATCGGTGTCCCCCAATGAAGAGCGGTCGAGAAATTTTTTTTTTTTTTTAAGCGTACTGATCTAAAGCAAACATTTATGGAGGTCCTTAAAGCGTACATCCAGTAATAGCTCGGGTAGCAGCATATTTACAAACCACTAGAAGAAAAGAGGAAATTGTTAAACCTGGAAGTTTGTTTCTTTAAAACCTGGTTTCTTGGCTAACATTTTCACTAGTGCTTGGCAGGGTATGTCACTCCGTTCCATTGATTCAACAGCCTACAAAAATAAGAAAACAAAACAAAGAAAAAAAACTCAAGTGTCAAATAATTGCAGGAATTGGAGGCTTGTGAATGAATATTGTTTTAGGAGAGTAACTTGCCTTCTGGAATTCCTCCATGCTTGCCAATCTTTCCTTCCAGTTACTACTGTCCAGCTGCTGCATGCAAGTTGCAGGAAGAACTGCTGCCGCTTTTTTCTTCACAGGCCTCAGGCTTAAAGAAGAACAGCAGTCACTTACATATGCCAAACCAACCACCGAACAGCTTCTCTTTATCTGGATAGACCCACACTGTTTGCAGTGTACCTTCAAAAGGGAAGTCTGGTTCCAGAGATGCCCATTTTAGCCTGCATAGCTAACTGGGAAATGGTCAGCTTTGTACAATGAAGGCCGACTATGCATACACAGCTTCCCTGCCTTCATCCCCTCTGCACAGATATGCACACTCGCCTAGTGCTCACATGGGCAAAGTGACACCATGAATATTTGAGTTGGGCAGGCATATCTAAGGAGAGGAGATGAAGGCAGGTAAGCCGGGTAATGCCCTTTTTTGCAAAGCCAGCCTTCGTTAGATTAGCAATGCTAGCTAACGCAACGGGTATGTCCAGAACCAGACCAAGGTAAGTGACAACTAATTGTAATTCAGTTTACACGCTGTCAGTTTCCCTTTAATGTACATGCTGGGAAAAAAAACAAGTATATGGTGAACATCTCAATATGACAACATTCACCCTGTGAAGGCCAAGCATGTACTTTTGGCCTGTATGGCCAGAATCTTTCTTAGATGAGTATAGACAGACTAGTTTACTTTAAAACTGCACCCAAAAAGGTAAAACAGTGTTAATCTACCCTTTTACTAAAAACTTTCAGGTTACTTACTGAGAGCTCTTGTTCAAACACCTCTTTCATATCTGCTGCCTTCTTTCCCTTAGCAGCTCCACCCGCAGATGCTTTAGCCTTTTTTACAGGACCTCCTGCCTTTAAAAAGGAAATAACGTTGTGACAAGACCATAACCTGTCAGCAGTTGATCTATGCCTTGTGACTTAACATACCTTGGAAGGTGGTGGTTTTTTAGGTGCCATTCCCGATTTGGCGGCTTCTTTTGTATCTTTCTCACTAGCTGCACTTTGTGGAGGTGCTGCTTTCCCAGGAGCAGCTGCTTTGGTTTCTTTCTTCTCTCCAGATCCTGCCTTCTTGCCACTGGATAATTCAATCTTGTCTGCACACTCTTTGATCTGAATATGAGAAATAAGAAATATTCCTTAAATCATACCTATTAGAAAAGAGTTTTAACCTGTGTAGCTTTGATAGATTTAGCCTTCAGAGTGCTGACAAGTGATTACAGTCCTCTCACTGTTTAGCCAGAGAATCCCCTCCATGGTGCATAGCTTTTTCTCATTCTCTCAATTTCAGGAGGCAGCACCAAAGCCATGCTGTTTACCAGTAGTATACACATAGGGAATGTCTTTCCCCGACTTCTCTGGCAAACCACATCCTTCAGATCAAAGTGCTGCTGCACTGTGCTTTGGAATGATTTACTGTAGACAGCATGTGGAGTTGATGCACTGTATTTTCAAAGTTCTCTGAGCAGAAGTAAAAAATAAAAAAAGCTGCAGCAAGGAATGTGTTGCAATGCAGCATTGTGGACCTACAGCAGTAGGCACACTGGTATTTACACAAGGGATAGCTGCCCTAAACATTATGGGTACCGGGAGACAAGGGGGGAGCCTTAATTTACTTTCCATGCAGACAGTCCAGGCTCTTTTCCCCTCTCAGCCACACCAACTTCCTGTGTTTTGTCCCGAATAAGCCATTAATAAAAACAGGTATTTCCAACAGGCAGTGGACAGCAGATTGCAAGAAAGTTAGATACTTTTAATAATTTAGTGCTGTTTTTTTCTGGTGTAAAGGGTTGATTGTGGCAAATGAAGTTATTTACAAACATGCCAGGAATAAAAAAGGAGGGGTTATAAGCTATGAAATGGAGGAGAGTTGCTAGAAATTTAAAAAGGAGAATTGAAGAAAAAAAAAAAAAAAAAAAGGAAAAAGTCTAAGAATGATTCTCTTTGCTGCCCACAGCAGCCCATCAGCTCAGCTTTCATTTTACCAGAGCAATATGCGAAATTAAGGCTGAGAACAGAGAACCTTACAAAACTGTTTTACAAATCTCCCTCACCAAGACTATATTTTCATTATGAATCAAGTCACCGAACATCAGGTTTCATACCTTAGTTGTACCAACTCACCCTATCAAGCTTCAATTTGTCCACATCAGTAAGAAAGGGGTTAACTGCTTTCTCTCCAACTACTTTTTGAGCTGTACCCATGGCTTCAAAGGCTGCATCTCTCACTTCTGGTGCGGAATCGTTGATTTGCTGTAGCATTACCAGACAAGACAATATTTATCATGTCCAAATGTATTAAACAAATAAAAAAAATTTTATCAAGCAAACCAACCATCTTTTAGTTAGGGTTTTACCTTCAGGAGTGCTGCACAGAATGGCTTTAGTAGACTTTTGGGCAGGGTGGAAGGTGTGCAGTGTCGGAAACTCCTTGCAAGGAACAGGGAAGTTTGCTGCTTTATTGATGGGTTCTTGTTATCCATGACAGCAAGGATATCTTCACTTATATTCTGTAGTGTTGTCTGAAAGCAAGTCAAGAAAAAAAAAATATATATATATAGTATTTCATACATTTACAGTACAGTAAAAGGACTTTGAGGGTGAAAATTTTACTGAAATGACCACTTACTGTGAGAAATGTGGCATCAATTGCCTCCTGTAGAGCTTGTACTACTTGAGGCTTCTTTTCCTTAAACTTCTCTAATATAGTTGGCACAACCTTAAAATAAAATTAAAGTGATCAAAGCAAACGAAAATACCAACTTCAGTTAGTTCTCTTAAGTGACAGTCTTCGGACAATCAATATCACAGGGTTTCAACCCCCAATGATCAGTCATGCAATGCAGATTGAGCACTAATCCTATGCTTGAGTACCATAGTCCCTTTGCTGCATTACCTGGCATTGTAGCCATTCAAGTAAACATTCTGTCTGGGAGTTTGACCCCAAAAAAATAAAAATAAATAAAAATTGATTTTTAATTGCAATTTCACCTAAAGCATTAGATCACAGGAGGCCCCAGCAGTCATATATTTGTTATGTTATTTACCTGTCTGAATACGGATACCCTTGTGGGCTGTAGTTGGGGGGTCACAGACCAAAGAAGTCTCCGTTGTGGGGAAAAAAAAATAAAAATAAAAACTTAGGTGGAAGGCTGGACCACAGCCACCTGCAACACCTTGCGACCTAGACTAGCATCACCAGATGCAAAAAGGTATGTACCAGGAAGACTTTCGTAAAAGTGTGTAAAGACGATCAGGTGGCAAGGCTGAAGCCCTGTTGCGGAGAGCCCAGGAGGCTCCGACAGAACGAGTGGAATGAGCCAAGACCCTGAAAGGAAGAGTCTTCCCCTTGCAGCAGTAAGCTTCCGAAATGGCAGAATGAATCCGTGAACTGGTTGCCTTTGAAGCAGGAAGGCCCTAAAGACGATCCTCCCTAAGCACAGAGAAGGAGTCACACTGGCAAAAGGAAGCAGTGATTGAGAGGTAAATCCGAACAGCCCGTACCACATCAAACCTATGGAGCAAACGTTCCCTGGGATAAGACTGAGCAGGACAAAAAGATGGAAGGACGATGTCCTCATTCAGATGAAAGGCGGCTAACACCTTACGTAAAAAAGGATGGAACCGGATGAAAAACAACTTTGTCTTGTGTAAGACCAGGTCAGGAGAGCAGCAGGAGAGGGCTGCCAGCTCCGAAACCCTCCTAATAGAAGTGACCGCAATGAGGAAGGCCACTTCCCAGGAAAGAGAAACTATAGAAAAAAAGGGAACAGAAAAAAAGCACAGCAATGTGCCGTTACTCCTAGTAACTGAAAATGATCCCTTCTTCGTCCGGTCCAATGGTTATGCAGATGGAGATGTCGTCTTTTATACCAAGAGGAATGCCTGTCGTCTGGTCCCGGCTCAATTCCAGTTGTTGACGGACTTCTAGATGTCCAATCCAAATGGTATATTTTGTTGCAGAAGTTTCTCTTTCATCTGCTGCACATTGGAAGATTGGACACGAACATGTATTTCTCCTCCAGGATATATTTCTTGTATGAGATCAGGCTTCCACAGGTCAAGCTTCCATTGTCTTGACACCTCCTGTATGTACAGAACTTGTTGTGCTGTTTGTGGTGTGACTTTTAGTACTTGATCACTCTTTCTTCACAGCCTGGAAGTGAATGTAAACAAGAGTCCTGCACGTGGGCGGACTAAAGGTCCTGAAAAAGGGACAAACGTCCTCCCACCCGAGAAGAATCTTACGGTGGGGGCATCCCTTCAGGCAGAGGGAGGCTTACGGATGCCAGACTTTGCTGCAAAACGGCTGGAACGGTTATCAGATTTCCAGGAAGGATGGTTCTTTAAAGAAGGAGCCTTCTTATCCTGTGAGGGTGCCAGTCTGGTTGCCCTATTCGAGCCATTGGACCGAAAGGAGGTAGATAGAGATGAGCGAAGTTACAGTGATTCGATAAGAACCTCGCGGCTCGGCGTTTGCTGACTTTAGCCTGCATAAATTAGTTCAGCTTTCATGTGCTCCGGTGGGCTGGAAAAGACTCTCCCCTAGGACTGTATCCACCTTTTCCAGCCCACCGGAGCACCTGAAAGCTGAACTAATTTATGCTGGCTTAAGTCAGCAACTGCCGAGCCGAGAAGTATGTGACGAATCAAATTACTGTAACTTCATCTCTAGAGGTAGACTTCCTTCGGGAGTTGTTATGTCGAGACTTATTCTGTGGTAATAAGGAGTTCTTACCTCCAGTCTCCTCTGAGATAATCTCATACAGGCATTTTCCAAAAAGTCGAGACCAAGTAAAAGGAAGCTCATTGAGAGATTTCTTGGAAGCGGAAACAGCGTTCCAGGCCTTGAGCCACATGGAACGATGAAGTGCAACTAGATTACCTGTGGCAAGCCATACAACGGGCCAACTGCATAGAAGCAGAGCACAAATAGTCTCCAGCTTTGGAGAGTTGAAGTGCAAGATCCACCAAATCTTCCGAAGGGGCCCCGGACAAAATGCCCTGGCGGAGTCGAGAAGCCCAGACAGAAAGGGCTTTTGACACCCAAGCAGAAGCGAAGGTAGGAAGTAAAGATGAACCTGCTGCTTCAAAGGCGAATTATGCCAGATTTTCAATCCTCTTGTCCGCTGAGTCCTTTGGCATCCGCCAAAGACAGTAGTCGCCTTTGACAGGCGGGAAACTTTGGTGGAGATGTCCATCTTGCAAGGATGTCCTGGGCAAAAGGAAACTGCGCCTGAACCTTCTTAGTCCCTTGAAAGTGCTTGTCAGGATGCTTCCATGCTGTTTCCAGTAAGGTTGGGGGGGGTACAAATGGAGCAGTCTCAGCCAGCGTCTGTGTCCGTCAGGAAGAGAATAAGCAGGCTGTGTAAAGAAAAGTCCTCAGCAGAGAAGAGAGAGGGAGGGAGGGAGGGGCTAGCCCAATGAGATGGAGGGGGGCAGGACCAGCACCAGCCAGGCGCTCATTGGTTCAAATGACCCCTGCAGCACGTGCACACCACGCTGATAGGTAGTTAACCGAAACCCCCAATACATGCGCTGATGTGCTATAGGGCCAGAATCCCCACCAGCGGTGAGTGGGTGGAGCTAAACTCTGTGAGGAGAAAACGCCATGGCCATCATTCTTAACCTCTTAAGGACCCATGACGTATGCATACGTCATGAGTCCCGGTCCTGCGATATAACGCGGGGTCACACGGTGACCCCGCATCATATCGCGGCGGGCCCGGCGTCATAGTGAAGCCGGGACCCGCCTCTAATAGCGCGCGGCACTGATCGCTGTGCCGCGCGCTATTAACCCTTTAGCCGCGTGCTCAAAGCTGAGCCGCGCGGCTAAAAACAAAAGTAAAAGTGCCCGGCTAGCTCAGGGAGCTGTTCGGGATCGCCGCGGTATAATTATACCGCGGCATCCCGAACAGCTGTAGCACAGGAGGAGGTCTTCTTACCTTCTCCTGTGCTGTCCGATCGCCGAATGAATGCTTCAAGCCTGAGATTCAGGTTTGAGCATTCAATCGCCGAAAACACTGATTGATCCATCTCCATAGGAATGGATCAATCAGTGTAAAAGATCAGTACATGCAATGTTATAGCCCCCTATAGGAGCTATAATATTGCATTAAAAAAGTGTAAAAAAATCATTAACCCTCTCAATTATCCCTTCCCCTAATAAAAGTTTGAATCACCCGGCATTTCCAAAAATAAAAAAACCATTATGTAAATAATAATAAAAATAAACATATGTGGTATCGCCGCGTGCGGAAATGTCCGAATTATAAAAATATACCGCTTTTTAAACCGCTCGTTCAATGGCGTACGCGCAAAAAAATTCCAAAGTCCAAAATAGCGCATTTTTGATCACTTTTTATACCACAAAAAAGTGAATAAAAAGTGATCAAAAAGTCTGATCAGAACAAAAATGGTACCGCTAAAAACTTCAGATGACGGCGCAAAAAATGAGTCCTCAATGCGCCCTGAACACAGAAAAATAAAAAAAAGTTATAGGGGTCAAAAATGACCATTTTAAACGTATAAATTTTCCTGCATGTATTCATGATTTTTTTCGGATGTGAAACAAATTCAAACCTATACAAGTAGGGTATCATTTTAACCGTATGGACCTACAGAATAAAGATAAGGTATCATTTTTGACAAAAAATGTACTGCGTAAAAATAGAAGCCCCCAAAACTTACAAAATAGTGTTTTTTCATCAATTTTGTCGCACATTGATTTTTTTTTGCCGTTTCACCGTAGATTTTTGGGTAAAATGACTAATGTCATTACAAAGTAGAATTAGTGACGCAAAAATTAAGCCATTATATATAATTTTAGGTGAAAATTTTTAAGAGTTATGATTTTTTTAAGTTAAGGAGGAAAAATTGAAAATTAAAAAACGGAAAAAGCCCGGGTCCTTAAGGGGTTAAAAAAAATAAATAAATAAATAAAACCCTTGAATGCTCTGTATACTAAATAAAGTACAGTCAGGAGAAAGGAGAGCTGTCGGCAGTGCGCAAACAGCGTGGCCGACCGAACAGAAGCTCCAGTCGCATCGCATATGGATGTGGCCGATTGGCTGCTATTCATCAAATCTGTATGGGCACCTTAAGAATTTGCCAAATACACATACAAGACTCCCTAAGAGTTGAATAATCTGGCATAGTAATTTCCTTTCTCCTGTACACAACTGCATTCCATATTAGTCACCAGTTACATTTCTATTTAGTACTGTTATGGGTACATTAAAACGTGAATGACTTTATGCAGACACGTGTTGCAATGCAATAAACTGAAAGAAAAAAAGCTAGCCACTATATAAGGACACACACCACAAATGTATTGTAGAAAGGTATAGAAATATTTATTGAATCACAACATATGCACAGACATTTAAAACCACTTAAGAGCATCAGAAAACATGGTAAAGGATGATAATCCAAACAACAACCCCCCCCCCCCCCCCCCCCCAGAATGTAAGCACCTACCTGCATCAGTCAAGCAGAAAATATATATATTATATATATATATTTATACATACATACAAGTATTGTCATGACCCAATAACCGAGTGTACAACCTGAGCATGGCTAACTATTAGACAATATACAAGGGGGGTTGGTGAGGTAGCCCCTGGCACACATGTATATTGTCTAATAGTTAGCCATGCTTAGTATAAACTGGTTGTGATAGCCATTGTACACTCGGTTATTGGGTCATGGCAATACTTATTTGTTTCCAAAAACTGCCTCTGGAGTGGTAATTAGAGATGAGCGAATTTACAGTAAATTCGATTCGTCACGAACTTCTCGGCTCGACAGTTGATGTCTTTTCCTGCATAAATTAGTTCAGCTTTCAGGTGCTCCCGTGGGCTGGAAAAGGTGGATACAGTCCTAGGAGACTCTTTCCTAGGGCTGTATCCACCTTTTCCAGCCCACCGGAAAGCTGAATTTATGCAGGAAAAGTCATCAACTGCCGAGCCGAGAAGTTCGTGACGAATCGAATTTACTGTAAATTTGCTTATCTCTAATTACCACTCCAGAGGCACAGTAAATGCATTCTTTATGTGTCAGGCCTAGACAGACACTTTATTATTGTGGAAGTTTAACAAGGATATCATTTGGTTTAGACAATGAATGATGCCCACACCCTATGACAATTAAATACCTCTGGCTTTACAAACTCAAGCATCATGAGTCACCACCAAGGCACTGTGAGTGGTGGTAACTGAGAAGCAAACAATACTCACATGGCAAGCATAGGAGCCAAACTTTTTTCTGAGGCCGGAAGCTAGCCCTGCTATGCATTTGGCAGCCAGTGCTACGAGCAGTACATTGGTGTCTTTGCCAACCACCTGTAATATAAAGAAAAAAAAAAAAAAAGTATAATTGTAAAGGGCACTGCAGTTTCACTTTTAAAATATAATACTTCTAGTGATAAAAAGAGGCATAACTTATTTTTCCACCTACTGTATATACTCGATTATAAGCCGACCCGAATATAAGACAAGGCCCCTAATTTCACCCCAAAAACCCAGGGAAAGTTATTGACTCGACTATAAGCCTAGGGTGGGAAATACATCATCCCCCCCCCCCTTCATCATAACCGCCTGTCAATCCCTTCAGCCATCGGCTGTCCGGGCATGCTGGGAGTTGTAGTTTTGAAACCTCTGGAGGTCCACAGGTTGAAGACCACTGCGGTCTTAGTCATCATCCAGGACCCCTTTAGTTTTCTACTCACCTCCCCTCGGTGGGAAGGAAGGGTGAGCTGGTCCGGGCCATCTATGCTGCAGGGACCGTCCAGTGGGGAGGGTTAGTTGTTCCGGGCTGTACATTTTCACCGGGGAGGCCCTCTTCTCCGCACCTGCCCCGGACTAGTGACGTTGCCTTGACGACGACACACCCTCCCCACCGGACGATCCGTGCAGCATAGATGGCCCGGACCAGCTCACCCTTCCTTCCCACCGAGGGGAGGAGAGTAGAAAACTAAAGGGGGGGGGGGGTCTGGGTGATGACGAAGGCCGCAGCTGATGGCTGTCCGGGCATGCTGGGAGTTGTAGTTTTGCAGCATCTGGAGGTCTGCAGGTTGAAGACCACTGAGAAGGGATTGACAGGTGGAGAGTTCACTCGAGAATAAGCCAAGGGGGGGTGTTTTCAGAACGAAAAATAGTGCCGAAAAACTCGGCTTATACCCGAGTATATACGGTACATAAACATATATTAGGGCTTTTTTTGCTCGACTAATAGTTTGTAAGGACACCTTTAATGTTACCATAAAACCTACAGCAAAAGTAGGTAAATGTATTGGTGGTAACGCAGTGCACTTCATGGTAATTTATTTTGTAGGTCAATAAAACGATACCAAACAAATTTTTTGATCTGTGGCAGTATACCGATGAAACTAAATGCGCTACTCCGTTGCCTGTGACTAGCGCTGATATACAGACTGAAGATCCATCCCAGAAGCCACATTCAACTCTACAGGACTTCCAGAATGGACAGTCATTTAATGCTCCTGGGTGTACATTTACATCCCGATACGTTAAGTCCTAGACTGCAATAGCATTCATGTACATTGTTGTTTGAAGGATAGTGCCATAATTTGTAGCTTTTATTGGCACCATTTTGGTCTAGATAGGACTTTATCTTATTTTCTGATCTATGATGTCATCAAAAAAAAAAGTCAGCAAGTCTAGGCTCTTCTCTACATTTACACAAGACCCATCACAAAAAAGTGGCGTTTAACCCCCAAGCACCACCTTAGGCTATAACTTCTCTATAAATACTTACTTTCTTAAGAGCTCTTACAAGATCTCCATAGTCACCAGCCTCAAGTTTTGGGTTTTTGACCAGAGTCTCCACAACTTCCAAAGCCTCCTTTCTCTCTTGCCACTTTTTGGCTTCCTATCAGAAAATCCACACCATATAGTCATTAGTTTACTGTAATACTCTTTCAAATGCCACATAAAAAGGATCATTACTTACGATTTTATCGTAGAAATCTTTAGGCAATTTTGAGAGAATTTCAACAGCTTCAAGCAGCTCATAAGCATCAACCTGAGGCACTGCTTCCTCCTCCTCTTCTCCTAAGAAACGTCATTAGATGTGATTAATCCAGGGATTGAGAAATGTGAGCATAATGTCCCTAATGCTACCGTTAAGACCTACCCTCAGCATCTCCGCTTGCCTGCTGCTGTTCAAACTTTGCCTTCAGGTCTTGCTGTGAGCGCAGGAAACGGGTCTGCTTTGGGGCAGACTGTGGAATCTTCACCCATTCCTCCTCTAGCTCTTTAAGCTACACAGAAAACAAGGTATCAATTAAACGGATAATAGAAGAAGCCACTTGAAGGAGGCCCTAAATAAGACCATAAAATGAGGCAGATAGAATGTGCAATTTTAGTGTTTAAAAGTGAAGCAGCAAGGATTGAAGCATCTCACAGGGCCTTGTGTAAAGTTGCTTGGATACAACTGATACCTGACAGTACAGCCACGTGACCACTTGTCCTGTCTTCGAGAAAGTGCTGTCATTTGAGCATACCCTTAAAAATCTGATTGTTTGGTAGTAAAAATGTTGTTCCATTTAAACTTTGGGAACATCCTTAAACCCTTTATTGGATGAAGTTTGACTCACCTGTACTGGATTAATGTTCTGCAAAGGTGGCCTCAGAGCATCTCTGATCCAGCGATAGATCTCCACAGCAAGGAGCTTGGCTTCATCGCGAACCGCCTTCTCTCGAGACTCGAAAAGCTTTGGCAACACTTTAATAATTGGCTTCAGGGACATTATTTTGGAACCAAATTCACTGCAAAAAGACAACACAAGGATATATGTACAGTACTAAAAAAAACAAAAAAAAAACAAAAACGTAATCCTGTCAGTACTTATGAGCTGCTTAAGTTGTCGTTCTTTTCTGTCAGTGCTCTCTGATGACACCTGTCTTGGGAACTGTCCAGAGTAGAAGCAAATGCCCATAGCAAACCACTTCTACTCTGCAGTTCCCGAGACAAGCAGAGCACTGTTGCCAGACAGAAAAGAACAACTCAACTTCAGCAGCTGATAATTATTGGAAATATTAAGATTTTTTTAATAGAAGTAATTTACAAATCGGTTTAACTTTCTGGAGCGAGTGAATATATAATTATTATATTATATAATAAATATATTGTATTCTATACACACACACACACACACACACACACAATTTTTTTCCCCAGGAATACCCCTTTAAAATGTAGTGCCTGCTTACCTCAGGGCTCTCCGCAGGGTCTCCACACAGGCAACCACAATCTTTGGATTCTTGTTATCCAGACCTTTCAGCAGCTCCTCCTGAACAGTCTCTCCCTTCTCTATTTCTATGTACATCAGGCAGATGTCAGAACCAAGCTCCTTTGCTTTGGCTTTTGGCTGATTGAATACTTTGTTCACAACTCCTGACACCACCTCCCCAGTAGTCCTGACAGGAAGGAGAATTTACATTAATAAAAATAAAAATCAATCAATCTGAAAACACAGTTTAAGGGCTCATGTACATAAATCATGGAAGGGCACAGAAGATTCCATCATCATGAATCTACAAGTGCAAGTGTCCTTTATAAAGAAACATGTTTCTGTGTGCTGGGCTACAAAGAATACAAACATATTGGGGGGGGGGGGGGGGGGGGGGGAATTTATCATCGGTCTTACCCTGGCTAGGTGGTGTACATTTGTCTCAGTTGCCATTTTTAGAAAAACCTTCTAAAGCAAAAGTCGCGATGAAAAGTCTCAAACATACCACGTCATGATTTCAGTTGATATCATGCAGTGGTCAGGAATTCATTTATATGCAACATTTCAGGTTGTTCCATCTTTTGTCAAAGCTGCGCTTAAATTTAGGCACAAATCTACACCAGCCCTGACTTGGCTTACAAAAGGGAGTGCAAACAGCATTAAAGGGGTACTCCGATGCTTAGACATCTTTTCCCCTATCCAAAAGGATAGGGGATAAGATGCCTGATCACGGGAGTGCCGCCGCTGGGGAGTCCCGCCACGGGAGTCCCGCCAGGATCATGCACGCGGCACCACGTTTGTAATCAGTCCCCGGAGCGAACACGCTGAGTGATAGCTGTCACGCCCCCTCCCGTAGGCTTGCATTGAGGGGCGGAGCATGACATCACACGGGGGCGTGACGTCACACGCCGCCCGCCCTGTAGTCACCGGTAATCAGTCCCGGAGCGACCACGCTCCGGGGACTGATTACAAACGGGGTGCAGTGTGAATGATCCCGGGCGTCCACAGCGGCGGGACTCCCGCGATCAGGCATCTTATCCCCTATCCTTTGGACCGGAGTACCCCTTTAAACCTGATTAAAAAAAACAAAAAAACAAAGCTGATGTTGTTCATCCGTTATTACCAGTTACATCAGGGTTTTTTTTTTAAGAAAAAAAAAAAACATTAAAATTAACGGATGATGGTCATCTGTTATTGCATCCGTTTATTTTCATCCTTTATTGTAAAAGAACGGCAGTAAAAAAGCAGAATGATACCTGTAGTGTGAAAGGGGCCTTATAATTTTTTTTTATTTAAGTAGTAAAATAAAGAAAACCTATATAACTACATGCACCAAAATTAGCATGTTTAAAACTGTCCTCTTCTGACCCCTATAACTTTGTTTTTCTGTATACGGGGTGGTATGAAGGCTCATTTTTTTGCACAATGATCTGAAGCTTTTGTCTGTACCGTGATTGTTTTGATATGACTATCACTTTTTGGGGTAGAACCTTATATTTTTTTATAGTTCGGACATTTACGCACGTGGCAATACCACGTATGTTTATTTTATGTTTTATATATTTTTTTTTTATATGGAATTTGGGAAAAGGGGGTGATTTAAACTGGTTAATGTGTGAAACTTTTCAATAAGTTTCACACATTAACCAGTTTAAATCATCCCCCTTTTCCCAAATTCCATATAAAAAAATATAAAAAAACAAACATAAGCGGTATTGCCACGTGCGTAAATGTCCGAACTATAAAAAATTATAAGGTTATACCCCAAAAAGTGATAAAGTCATATCAAAACAATCATGGTACTGATAAAAGTTTCAAGTCATTGCACAAAAAAAATGAGCCTTCATACCACCCCGTATACGGAAAAACAAAGTTATAGGGGTCAGAAGAGGACAATTTTAAACATACTAATTTTGGTGCATGTAGTTATTTTATTTAAGTAGTAAAATAAAGAAAACCTATATAAGGCCCCTTTCACACTACAGGTATCATTCTGCTTTTTTACTGCCGTTCTTTTACAATAAAGGATGAAAATAAACGGATGCAATAACAGATGACCATCATCCGTTATTTTTAATGTTTTTTTCTCTTAAAAAACGTGATGTAAGTGGTAATGGATGAACAACATCAGCTTTGCTTTATTTAATTTTTTTTAATCAGGTTTTTATCCTCTCTTTGTAAAGCTATACAGAGCATGTTCAGGACAAAAAAAACGGATGTTAAAACCTGACACTTTTTTAACATCCGATTCCCATAGACTTAAATGTAAATTTTAACGTCCGGTTTTTACCGGACCAAAAATTAGTGCATGCAAAAATTTGTGCCGGCAAAAATAACTGACATTAATAAAAACGAACATTACTGATGATAAAGAATGTTAAAAAAAATCCCATTGACAGGACTTTTTGCCGGGAGTAATAAGGGAGTTTTTTTTTTTTTTTTTTTTTTTTTTTTTTTTAACACAGGATGATACTTGTAGTGTGAAAGAAAAAAGGCCTAAATTGGGAATCATTGTAGCCCTATGGACCTACAGAATATATGTTGTCATTTTTACCGACAAGTGCACTGCATACAATCGGAATAATAATAATTTTTTTTCTGGGTTTGCCATATATTTTGTGGTGAAATAATTGATGTCATTACAAAGAACAATTGGTGGTGCAAAAAAAATAAAAATAAATGAAAAAAATAAAAATAAAATAAAAAGCCCTCATAGAAGTCTGTAAGTGCAAGATTGAAAGAGTTATGATTTTTAGGAAAATATGAAAGTGCAAAAAACCCGTCATCCTTAAGGGGGTTAACGGGGTAAAAAGGTGTTCACCTACACCACTCTTGATGAATACCCCCCATTGTGTCCATTTGCATAGGGCTTTGCCCTAAAAAAAAAAAAGCTCTCTAGATGCTGTTTAACCCCTTAAGGACGTACTCCTTCGCCCCTGTTTCCGAGTCCTTAAGGACCGAGGACGTAGGAGTATGTCCTGTCCATTCCTGGCCCCCCGCCGCTAGCCAGAGGGGAGCCGGTGCCCGATGCCTGCTGAAATTGTTCAGCAGGCATCGCGGCATATCGCCCAGGGGGGTCATTATGCCCCCCCATGTCGGCGATGGCCGCAGATCGCTGGACATTTCAGTCCAGCGATCTGCGGCCATTCTGGGTCAATCGGGTCTCCAGTGACCCGGAATTACTGGCTGATCGGGGCAGTCGGAGACGGCCCCGAACAGCCATAGCCAGCAGGGGGTGAGGTGGCACTGGTGCCACCTCACGATCGCCCTGATTAGTCGGCCGGATTCCCGGCCGACCAATCAGGGCGCCTGCTGCGGGTGTCACTCCTGCAACCCGCTCCGCCCCTCTTCCGGAGGACGTGAGCAGGTGCGGGACGTGCACCCCCGGGTGCTGGGGACCCCGATCCCCGGTGTTAATGTTGGGATCGGGGCCCCAGGAGCGACGGCGGCGGGACTGACCTGCGCAGCGTGGATCAGCAGCAGGTGGTGAGTGACAGCCTCCTGCTATAGCAACAGCTCCCAGCATGCAAAAAGGGCATGCTGGGAGCTGTAGTTATGCAACAGGAGGAGGCAGACCACCACAACTCCCAGCATTCCCTTATGGGCATGCTGGGACTTATGGTTTTGCAACAGCTGGAGGCACATTTTTTCTATGGAAAAGTGTACCTTCAGCTGGTGTATAACTACAACTCCCAGCTTGCACAATCAGCTAAAGTGCATGCTGGGAGTTGTAGTGGTGCATCTGGTGGTTGCATAACTACAACTCCCAGCATGCCCGTTGGCTGTCGGTGACTGCTGAGTGTTGTAGTTTTGCAACAGCTGAAGGCACACTGAGTTAAGTAGTAAACCAGTGTGTCTCCAGCTGTTGCATAACTACAATCCCCAGCATCCCCAGCCAAAGTAGCATGCCTCCCGCTGTTTCATAACTACAACACCCAGCATGCCCTTCCGCTGTCCGTACATGCTGGGGGTTGTAGCTTTTACAACAGTTGAAGGCACACTGGTTGCAAAACACTGAGTTTGTTACCAAACTCTGCGTTTCACAACCAGTGTGCCTCCAGCTGTGGCAAAACTACAACTCCCAGCATGCACTGATAGACCGTACATGCTGGGAGTTGTAGTTTTGCAACAGCTGGATGTTTCTCTCCCCCCCCCCCCCCCAATGTGAACGTACAGGGTACACTCACATGGGCGGAGGATTACAGTAAGTATCCGGCTGCAAGTTTGAGCTGCGGCAAATTTTCTGCCGCAGCTCAAACTGCCAGAGAGAAACTACTGTGAACCCCCCACCCGTGCGACTGTACCCTAAAAACACTACACTAACACAAAATAAAATAAAAACTACATATACACATACCCCTACACAGCCCCCCTCCCCAATAAAAATGAAAAACGTCTGGTACGCCACTGTTTCCAAAACGGAGCCTCCAGCTGTTGCAAAACAACTACTCCCAGTATTGACAGATAGCCGTTGACTGTCCAGGCATGCTGGGAGTTTTACAACAGCTGGAGGCACCCTGTTTGGGAACCACTGGCGTAGAATACCCCTATGTCCCCCCCTATGCAAGTCCCTAATTTAGGCCTCAAATGCGCATGGCGCTCTCACTTTGGAGCCATGTCGTATTTCAAGGCAACAGTTTAGGGTCACATATGGGGTATCGCCGTACTCGGGAGAAATTGTGTTACAAATTTTGGGGGGTATTTTCTGCCATTACCCTTTTTAAAAATGTAAAATTTTTGGGAAAACAAGCATTTTAGGTAAAAAAAATTTTTTTTTTTTTTTACTTATGCAAAAGTTGTGAATCACCTGTGGGGTATTAAGGTTCACATTACCCCTTGTTACATTCCCCGAGGGGTCTAGTTTCCAAAATGGTATGCCATGTGTTTTTTTTTTTTGCTGTCCTGGCACCATAGGGGCTTCCTAAATGCGGCATGCCCCCAGAGCAAAATTTGCTTTCAAAAAGCCAAATGTGACTCCTCCTCTTCTGAGACCTGTAGTGCGCCAGCAGAGCACTTTTCACCCCCATATGGGGTGTTTTCTGAATCGGGAGAAATTGGGCTTCACATTTTGGGGGGTATTTTCTGCTATTACCCTTTTAAAAAATGTAAACATTTTGGGAAACCAAGCATTTTAGGTAAAAATTATTATTATAATTTTTTTTTTTTTTTAACATATGCAAAAGTTGTGAATCACCTGTGGGGTATTAAGGTTCACTTTACCCCTTGTTACGTTCCCCGAGGGGTCTAGTTTCCAAATTGGTATGCCATGCGTTTTTTTTTTTTGCTGTCCTGGCACCATAGGGGCTTCCTAAAGGTGACATGCCCCCCAAAAACCATTTGTCGCTCCTTCCCTTCTGAGCCCACTTTACATGGACATATGAGGTATGTGCTTACTCGAGAGAAATTGGGTTTCAAATACAAGTAAAAAAAATTTCTCCTTTCTACCAATTGCAAAAATTCAAAAATTGGGTCTACAAGAACATGAGAGTGTAAAAAATGAAGATTGTGAATTTTCCCCTTCACTTTGCTGCTATTCCTGTGAAACACCTAAAGGGTTAATACACTTATTGAATGTCATTTTGAATACTTTGTGGGGTGTAGTTTTTATAATGGGGTCATTTGTGGGGTATTTCTAATATGAAGACCCTTCAAATCCACTTCAAACCTGAACTGGTCCATGAACTGGTTTGAAAATTTTGTGAAAAATTTCAAAATTGCTGCTGAACTTTGAAGCCCTCTGGTGTCTTCCAAAAGTATAAACTCATAAATTTTAGGATGCAAACATAAAGTAGACATATTGTATATGTGAACCCAAACATGTTTTATTTTGAATATCCATTTTCCTTACAAGCAGAGAGCTTCAAAGTTAGAAAAATGCAAAATTTTCATTTTTTTCATCAAATTTTGGGATTTTTCACCAAGAAAGGATGCAAATTACCATAAAATGTTACCACTAAGTTAAAGTAGAATATGTCACGAAAAAACTATCTCAGAATCAGAATGATAACTAAAAGCATTCCAGAGTTATTAATGTTTAAAGTGACAGTGGTCAGAATTGCAAAAAACGCTCTGGTCCTTAAGGTGTAAAATGGCCTGGTTCTTAACCCCTTCCCGCTATTGGACGTATGCATAGGGGGGTTAAAGTTCGGTTCCCCTCCGCTATGCCCACCCATCGGTGTCCGGGCACAGCGGGGGGAACCGTGTAGTAGCGGCGGCAGCGGCGTTCACTTACCCGGCGGCGGCGGCTGTGATCACGGCGGTGGTGGAGGCGAGTATGACGCCGCGTGTCCGGGAGTCTGTTGCCTAGCAACATCTGCAGGGCGACAGTTTAGAGAGTGGTCTCTAAACTGTCGCAAAACTACAACTCCCACCATGCCTTGACAGCTGTTTGCTGTGTTGGCATGCTGGGAGTTGTAGTTTTGCAAGATTTAGAGGGGTTCAGGCTGGAGATCACTGACAGTGGTCTCTAAACTGTAGCCCTCCAGATATTACAAAACTACAACTCCCAGCATGCCCGGACAGCAGTTTGCTGTCTTAGCATGCTGAGATTTGTAGTTTTGCAACATCTGGGAGGGCCACAGTTTAGAGACCACTGTCAGTGATCTCCAGCCTGAACCCCTCTAAATCTTGCAAAACTACAACTCCCAGCATTCAGGAACAGCAAATGGCTGTCTCGGCATGCTGGGAGTTGTACTTGCGTGCCTCCAGCTGTTGCATAACTACATCTCCCAGCATTCCCTTTGGCAATCAGTACATGCTGAGAGTTGTAGTTCTGCAACAGCTGGAGGCACACTGGTTGGGAAATACCGAGTTAGGTAATAGGTTCTATTACCTAACTCAGTATTTTCCAACCAGTGTGCCTCCAGCTGTTGCAAAACTACAACTCCCAGGATGCACGTTCTGTCAGTGCATGCTGGGAGTTGTAGTTTTGCCCCCCCCCCCCTCCCATGTGAATGTACAGGTTACATTCACACTGGCGGCGGATTACAGTGAGTTCCCTGCTTCAAGTTTGAGCTGCAGCAGCCGCAGCTCAAACTCCTAGCGGGAGACTCAGTGTAATCCGCCGTCAGTTTGAATATAACCTAAAAACACTACACTACCATAAAATTAAGAGTAAAACACTACATATACATACGTACACTGCCCCCCCCACCCCCCCCTTCCCCCCCCACCCCCCCCTTCCCCCCCCCCAATAAAAATGAAAAACGTATCCTACAGCAGTGTTTCCAAAACGGAGCCTCCAGCTGTTGCAAAACAAAAACTCCCAGCATTTCCGGACAGCCATTGACTGTCCAAGCATGCTGGGAGTTTAGCAACAGCTGGAGGCACCCTGTTTGAGAATCACTGTTGTAGAATACCCCTATGTCCACCCCTATGCAAATCCCTAATTTAGGCCTCAAATGCGCATGGCGCTCACTTTGGAGCCCTGTCGTATTTCAAGGCAACAGTTTAGGGCCACATACGGGGTATCGCCGTACTCGGGAGAAATTGCCTAACAAATTTTGGGGGGCTTTTTCTCCTTTTACCCCTTATGAAAAGGTAAAGTTGGGGTCTACACCAGCATGTTCGTGTAAAAAAAACAAACATTTTTGTACACTAACATACTGGTGTTGCTACATACTTTAAAATTTCACAAGCAGTAAAAGAAAAAAAGCCTCCAAAATTTGTAACGCAATTTCTCCTGAGGACGGAGATACCCCATATGTGGGCGCAAAGTGTTCTGGGGACGCACAACAAGGCTCAGAAGGGAGAGTGCACCATGTAAATTTGAGGTCTAAATTGGCGATTTGCACAGGGGTGGCTGATTTTACAGCGGTTCTGACATAAGTGCAAAACAATAAATACCCACATGTGACCCCATTTTGGAAACTACACCCCTCACGGAATGTAACAAGGGGTACAGTGAGCATTTACACCCCACAGGTGTCTGACAGATCTTTGAAACAGGGGTCTGTGAAAATGAAAAATAAAATTTTTTAATTTGCACAGCCCACTGTTCCAAAGATCCGTCAAATGCCAGTGGGGTGTAAATTCTCCCTGCACCCCTTATTACCTTCCGTGAGGGGTGTAGTTTTAAAAATGGGTTCACATGTGGGGGGGTCCACTGTTCTGGCACCACGGGGGGCTTTGGAAATGCACATGGCCAAATTCTCTCTTCAAAAGCTCAATGATGCTCCTTCTCTTCTGAGCATTGTAGTTAGCCCCCCCAGTGCACTTCACGTCCACTTATTGGGTATTTCCATACTCAGAAGAGATGGGGTTACAAATTTTGGGGGGTATTTTCTGCTATTATCTCCTTGTAAAAATGTAAAATTTGGGCGAAAACAAGCATTTTAGTGTAAAAAAAAATAAATTCTTTTTTTACATATGCAAAAGTCGTGAAACACCTGTGGGGTATTAAGGTTCACTTTACCCCTTGTTACGTTCCCCAAGGGGGTCTAGTTTCCAAAATGGTATGCCATGTGGGTTTTTTTTTTTTCTGTCCTGGCACCATAGGTGCTTCCTAAATGCGACATGCCCCCAGAGTAAAATTTGCTTCCAAAAAGCCAAATGTGACTCCTTCTCTTCTGAGACCTGTAGTGCGCCAGCAGAGCACTTTTCATCCCCATATTGGGTGTTTTCTGAATCGGGAGGAATTGGGCTTCAAATTTTGGGGGGTATTTTCTGCTATTACCTTTTTTAAAAATGTAAAATTTTTGGTAAACCAAGCATTTTTGGTTAAAAAAAAATTTTTTTTTTTACATATGCAAAAGTCGTGAAACACCTGTGGAGTATTAAGGTTCACTTTATCCCTTGTTATGTTGCTCAAGGAGTCTAGTTTCCTAAATGGTATGCCATGTCGTTTTTTTTTGCTGTCCTGGCACCATAGGGGCTTCCTAAATGCGACATGACCGCCGAGCAAAATTTGCTCTCAAAAAGCCAAATATGACTCCTTCTCTTCTGAGCATTGTAGTTCGCCCGTAATGCACTTCAGGTCAACTTATGGGGTACCTCCATACTCAGAAGAGATGGTGGTTACAAATTTTGGGGGTATTTTCTGCTATTAACCCTTGCAAAAATGTGAAATTTGGGGGGAAACACTGAGTGAAAAAAATTTTTTTTTTTTTTTACATATGCAAAAGTCATGAAACACCTGTGGGGTATTAAGGCTCACTTAATTCCTTGTTACGTTCCTCAAGGGGTCTAGTTTCCAAAGTGGTATGCCATGTTTTTTTTTTTTTTTCTGTTTTGGCACCATAGGGGCTTCCTAAATGCAACATGCCCCCAAAAAAACATTTCAGAAAAACATACTCTCCAAAATCCCCTTGTCGCTCCTTCGCTTCTGAGCCCTCTACTGCGCCCGCCGAACAATTTAGGTATGTCCTTACTCGAAAGAAATTGGGCTACAAATTCAAGTATAAATTTTATCCTTTTACCCCCTGTAAAAATTCAAAAATTGGGTCTACAAGAACATGCAAGTGTAAAAAATGAAGATTTTGAATTTTCTCCTTCACTTTGCTGCTTTTCCTGTGAAACACCTAAAGGGTTAAAACACTTACTGAATGTCATTTTGAATACTTTGGGGGGTGCAGTTTTTGTAATGGGGTATTTCTAATATGAAGACCCTTCAAATCCACTTCAAACCTGAACTGGTCCATGAAAAATAGCGAGTTTGAAAATTTTGTGAAAAATTTTAAAATTGCTGCTGAACTTTGAAGCCCTCTGGTGTCTTCCAAAAGTAAACACTTGTCAATTTTATGATGAAAATATAAAGTAGACATATTGTATATGTGAATCCCAAAAAAAAATATTTGGAATATCCATTTTCCTTACAAGCAGAGAGCTTCAAAGTTAGAAAAATGCAAAATTTTCAATTTTTTCATCAAAATTTGGGGATTTTTCACCAAGAAAGGATGCAAGTTACCACAAAAATTTACCACTGTGTTAAATTAGAATATGTCACGAAAAAACAATCTCGGAATCAGAATAAGTAAAAGCATTCCAGAGTTATTAATGTTTAAAGTGACAGTGGTCAGATGTGCAAAAAAGGGCTGCGTCCTAGAGGTGAAAATGGGCTGTGTCCTTAAGGGGTTAAACCAGCTCTGGCAAGATGGCTGCCTCAATGTACTAAATGTTTTTTTTGTTTTTAAAGAAGAATATAGGAACAAATTTTGAGGAAAACATTTAAAAATAAAATACACACCCCTTTTCAGAATCGGCTAATAAAAAAAACTGGGTAATACATTCCCTTTAGGAGTACACATTAAATAAAGACCTTGCACTAACATATAATCAAGACATGCAGTCTATGACCACTTATTTCTACAATTAATTATTTTTAGTTAGTAACAGAAATATCTCAGTTGCTAGGACCTTTTGTGGGTCACTGCAGACACATTTGATTCTATGGATTTAGCATCAGAGTTAAAGTCATAAGACATTGGGGGAGATTTATCAAAGTTGTCTATGTCCCGCATCAATATAGACCAAACTACAGAGGGTTAGGCCGGTCTATTGTGCGTCTCATTTATCAAAAGGCGCACGGCTCTGGATAAATTCTGCGCACTGACTTCAGGATCTATGCTTTAGACTGTATTTTAGGTCTGACATCTCGGCGTACTTTCAGCCGATGCGACTTCTTGCAGAAAAGTCGCTTTTGATAAATTCAGCACCAATGCATTTCTGTCTAAAATAGACTAGAATGCATAATGTTCTAAAAATCCTCTAGAGCAGAAGTCGCAAAACAGTTGCACATATTTAGACTGCAACAAATTTAGACAGGAAAAAAACAGTCTAAAACCTTTGATAAATATCCCCCATTATGTTTATCTGTCTCAATGCTCCCAAGCTGTCCTTCAGTCAGAGTGTATAAGCTTGCGGCAGAGTTCCACTTACTTTCCAGCGACATGTGCATTCTCTATGTACACGAGTGCAGCCTCCAGGCCTTTTAATTGGGCAACAGCATTTGAGTCTGTGACAAACTTCTTGATTAAGCCGAGATACTTGGGCCATTCTGGGCTCTTCTCATCCACAATCTTTTGGAACAGTTTCATAGCCTCCTCGTAACCATTTAATCTGGCTTTCCATACCTGCAGTTCAGACGATAAGCAATAGATTGATGTAGATTAGAATAACCCTTCCTGCTTCAAGTAGCTGTATTTTGTTACTGCGGCATGTGAACCAAGCCCTTTTACAGTGACCAAAGAAAGGACATACATAAAAGTGCATAAAGCAAAAAGTACTTTGAAACATCCAAATAAGTAAACAGTGTATAACATTGTAGTCAGGGGGAGTTTGCTATTTTCATCAATCTAAAATCCTTGCCAAGTTAGTTATGGAATTCAGATATGGACTTTTGCAAAATACCGTATTTATCTGGGTATACCACATACTGGCCTATAACACACACCCTCATTTTACCAAGGATATTTGGGTAAAAAAAAGTTTACCCAAATATCCATGATAAAATGAGGGTGCGTGTGTATACCCCGATACACCCCCAGGAAAGGCAGAGGGAGAGAGGCCGTCACTGCTCGCTTCTCTCCCCCTGCCTTTCCTGGGGTCTAGAGCCCTGCTGCCGGCCCTTCTCACCCCCTGGCTATCGGCGCCGCTGCCCATTTTGTCCCCCTGACTATCGGTGCCGGCGCCTATAGCCAGGGGGAGAGAAGCGGTGCCGACAGCCAGGGGGAGAGAAGGGGCAGTGGCACCCATTGCCGGCGCCGCTGCCCCGTTGCCTCCCCCCATCCCCGGTGGCATAATTACCTGGGTCGGGTCCGCACTGCTGCAGGCCTCCGGCGTGCGTCCCCCTGCCTCGTTGCTATGCACGCCGTGCAGCGCATAGCAAGGAGGCCGGGGACGCACGCCGGAGGCCTGCAGCTGCACGGACACGACCCAGGTATGCCACCGGGGATGGGGGGAGGCAACAGGGCAGCGGCGCCGGCAATGGGTGCCGCTGCCCCTTCTCTCCCCCTGGCTGTCGGCACAGCTTCTCTCCCCCTGGCTATAGGCGCCGGCAATGGGGCGCCAGTACCGATAGTCAGGGGGACAGAACGGGCAGCGGCGCCGATAGCCAGGGGGTGAGAAGGGCCGGCAGCAGGGCTCTAGACCCCAGGAAAGGCAGGGGGAGAGAAGCGGGCAGCGACTGCCTCTCTCCCCCTGCCTTTCCTGGGGGTGTATCGGCGTATAACACGCACATAGACTTTAGGCTAAAAATTTTAGCCTAAAAAGTTCGTGTTATACGCCAATAAATACGGTAATTTCTTACTGCATTAAACTCTGAACATACTTTGATATTTCTGTAAGTTAAAGTGCAATATAAAATTAGGGATCGACTGATATCGTTTTTTTTTTAGGGCCGATACCGATAATCGGTGGAGGTTAGAGCCGATAGCCGATAACTTATACAGATATTCCGGTATAAGTTATCGGCTATTTATCCCCCCGCGAAACCACTGCAGATCATTGATTTAAAGCAGGCGCTTTAAATCAATGCACTTCTGTGGCTTTTGTGGTGCCATAGACCGCCGCCGCCACCCGCTACTCTCCCCCTGCCTGTGCGGGGTTCCTGAGTCCGATCACCGCAACGCTCCCCTCCACCGCCGCACCCCCCACCGCCCCGGCAACATTGCCTCCCCCATCCCCGGTTTTATAATTACCTGGGCCCGGGGTCCACTCTACATCTGGCTCCGGTTGCGTCCTCCTGAGCTGTCACTGTGCACACTGACGGTGACGTCACATCGCACTCGTCATTGCGTACAGCGTAACGCAGGACGCAGCAGGAGCCAGAAGTAGTGTGGGCCCCGGGAACATGTAATCATAAAACCGGGGATGGGGGAGGTAATGGGGCTGGGGTGTGCGACATGGTGCGGCAGGTAAAAACTGGGCAAGAGAAGAGATTCTGATGACTAATCTACATCACTTCTATTTTTATTCCTTCAGTGCCTCTAGCAAAGCATCAAGTTCTTCCTGTTATTGATGAGATTGCCTTTATGTACGGAGTTCTGCAGGCTCAAAGATGCTCAGTCAGCAACAGAATCCAGTGCGGTCCATGCACACAAGCCATGAGAAGAGCAAGCATTAAAAATACTAGAGTAAAACGCTTGGTCAGCACGTACCTTGTGCTCACATTTCTGGTCAATAGGAAGCTTCATCCACTCGCTGTCGTCCCCCATGATGACTTCCCAGTGTCTCTCAGTGCACTAAACAGATCTGCAAACAACAACCGGCAGTGAATAGCTAGGAGAACATAATGACTGGTTACAGGACAGTATTGGTCACTGCATTCATGGGATGCCCCGGACGCAACTACTATTTAAGGCAAAAATGTGTTTATTCCTTTTATCCTGGACAAGCTGCTCAGTAACTTCCCGTTCTTAGGTGCATAATTAAAGACTTTAAATCCCAGCATGCTCTTCACCTACATCCCTCTTCCCTAACAGCCCAGCTTTTCAAAGCCCAACTTATCTGTAACTCGGTTACACCAGACACGCACTACAATTCTACACTACAATTATGAAGACAAAAATAAATCGGACGAGCTGCGAAGGTTCGTTACGAGCCAGTGTACTTTAAGTTCGCTCAACTCTAATCCTATCCCCGCTGTCACAGGTGACCCTTAGGTGTAAGGTTTCTATTTGAGAAGAGAGTCATAAAGACATGTGGAGACTGACTTTTCATACTCCACTGGGAATTCTGGGAAAGAATATACAAAGCCTCTCTCACACCACCCTTTCCAGGTAGCTTTCCTTTAACACCTTGGGGACGCAGGGCATACGCCCCCCGCTCCCAAATCCTTGAGGACTCACTGTGTACCTGTACGCCCTTGTCCCGCTAACAGCATTTAAACCTGGTGGGTCCCAGTTGCTACGGGCAGCCAGGACCCATGGCTAATGCCGGGCATGGCATTAACCCTTTAGACGCCACGATCAGAGTTGACTGCGGAGTCTAAAACGAAACCAAAAGTATCCCGGCAGCTCAGCTAAGCTGATCAGGACTATCGTGACATACGGTAATCGCAATGTCCCGATCAGCTTACTAGACTACAGGAGGGTCCTCCCCTGCCTCCTCGTTGTACGATCGGCGATCTACTGCTCCAAGAACACTGATCAATGCTATGGCATTGCATTGATCAGTATATGCAATCAGAAGACTGCATGTTGTAGCCCCCTATGGGGACAAAAACAAAAAAAAAAAAAAAAAAAAAAAAAAGAAGTTGATAAGTTAATTAACCTCTTCCCTATTAAAAAAAAAGTTGAATTCCCCCCCTTTTCCCATTTTTTTTTTTTTTTTTAAATAAATGTAATAAATAAATCCTATGTGGTACTGCCGCGTGCGTAAATGTCTGAACTATTAAAATATAAAAGGTTAGCTAAATCGTGCAGTTTATGGCGTACACATAAAAGTACCAAGGTCCAAAGTTGTGCATTTTTGGTCACTTCATATACCATAAAACCAATAAGCAATCAAAAAGTCCTATCAAAACAAAAATGGTACAGATAAAAGACCACGGCGCAAAAAAGGAGCCCTCATATAGCCCCGTATGCGGAAAGAAAGTTATAGGGGGTCAGAAGATGATCATTTTAAACATACTAATTTTGGAGCATGTATTTAAGATTTTTTTTTAAATTCGTTAAAAATTACACCTTATCATTCTGTAGGTCCATATGGTTGCAAGGATACCCAATTCATGTAGGTTTTATTTTAACGAAAAGTGCACTGCGTAGAAACGGAAAACCCCAAAAAGATGCAAAATGTCTTACTTCATCCCACAAATATTTTTGTGTTTTGCCACAGATTAAGTTATAAACTAAGTGTACAATTGGTGACAAAAAAAAAAAAAACAAGCCCTTATATGGGTCTGTAGGTGCAAAATTTTAAACGTTAGGATTTTTATAAGGTGAATAGGGGGGGGGGGGAACTAAAGTGTAAAAACAAAAATAGCTTTGAGTACTTAAAAGGTGTTATAGTCAGTACTTTACTCTAACCAGGAGTTTTAGAACATGACTGGGAATGTATGCATTGACTGAGGTCTCTTCAGAAGGAAATATTTCCCATCTGTAAGACAGCTGAGAAGCATGATATGCCTTCTGTCCGATGAGAATACACCTCTTAACAGCCAAAAAAATAACCCCAGAATACAGTGGGGATCAAAAGTTTGGGCACCCCAGGTAAAAAAATTGTATTAATGTGAATAAAGAAGGCAAGGAAAGATTAAAAAATCTCCAAAAGGCATCAAATTACAGATTAGACATTCTTATAATATGTCAACAAAAGTTAGATTTTATTTCCATCATTTACACTTTCAAAAAAAAATAAAAAAAAAAATAATAATAAGTCTGCAAAAGTTTGGACACGCTGCAGAGTTAATATCTTGTACTGTCCTCTTTGGCAAGTATCACAGCTTGTAAACGCTCTTTGTAGCCAGCAAAGAGTCTTTCAATTCTTGTTTGAGGTATCTTTGCCCATTCTTCCTTACAAAAAGCTTCCAGTTCTTTGAGATTTCTGGGCTGTCTGTCACACACTACTCTTTTAAGGTCTATCCATAGATTTTCAATTATGTTGAGGTCAGGAGATTGTGAAGGCCATGGCAAAACCTTCAGTTTACGCCTCTTGATGTAACCTACACTTGGATTTCGAGGTGTGTTTAGGATTATCCATTTGTAGAAGCCATCCTCTTTTTAACTTCAGCTGTTTCACAGATGGCATCACGTTAGCATCCAAAATTTGCTGAAATTTTATTGAATCCATTTTTCCTTCTACTCGTGAAATGTTCCATGTGCACCTGGCTGCAATACAACCCCAAAGCATGATTGATCCACCCCCATGCTTAACAGTTGGACAGAGGTTCTTTTCATTTAATTCTGTTCCTTCTTCTCCAAACGTACCTTTGCTCATTCCAGCCAAAAAGTTCAATTTTAACCTCATCGGTCCACAGAACTTGTTTCCAAAATGCATCAGACTTGTCTATATGTTCATTTGCAAAGGTCAAATGCTGATTTTTGTGGTGAGGACGTAGAAGAGGTTTTCGTCTGATGACTCTTCCATGAAGACCATATTTGTACAAGTATCTCTTTATAGTGGAATAGTGTACCACAACTCCAGTGTCTGCCAGATCTTTCTGGAGGGATTGTGCAGGCAAACATGGGTTTTGAATTGTTTTTATCACAATCCTGCAAGCTGTTCTGTCTGATATTTTTCTTGGTCTTCAAGATCTTGCTTTAAAGGGGTTCTCCAGTGCTTACACATCTTTTCCCCTATCCAAAGGATAGGGGATAAGATGCCTGATCGCGGGAGTCCCGCCGCTGGGGACCCCCGTGATCTTGCACGCGGCACCCATTTGGAATCAGTCTCCGGAGCGTGGTCGCTCCGGGTCTGATTACAGGTGACCACCGGGCCGGCGGAGTGTGACGTCAC